>NC_056737.1:1264522771-1264535271 GCF_019279795.1 Protopterus annectens | reverse complement strand
TTATACACAGGTCAGACATATTTTTCTTTGCCAGAGGAGAAGTTGTGGATAGTGATTAATAAAGAGCTGAAGGATTTTAAGTGGGAGGGTAAGACAGCAAGAGTCAAGTGGGATAAGCTGATTCTTCCAGTAGTACAAGGTAGTCTGGGATTACCCGATATGAAGGGATATTTCAGAGCTACACAGTTAAGGCTCCTATACATATCACAAGCAGAAAGCTATAATTCAAAGTGGAAAGGGATGATGACAAAACAGGGGAGAAGTTCAAGAAACAAGGAGTAACTGGGATTTTGGATGCAGATCCTTAAGGGGAATAATAACCAACAGCAATGCGAGTCCGTTTGGAGACTTCATCAGAATCCATGAAATAAGAGCATCAAAATCCTTTTATACAATTGAGATCTAATTAGCTGACATCTGATTTAATTAATTGATTACTATTTCTTAAAGAACCAACATACAACCAGTACTTCTATGTAAATTCTCATTTTTGAAAGATATCTGATCAAAATAAACTATGACATTGTTTTATAAGAATATTAAAAATAAATATATATATATATATATATATATATATATATATATATATATGTATTTTATATATTATGAGCAGAACAAAAATCTATGATTATAAAAAAATAAAAAATGTATGTGTATAAAATATAATAAATAAATGAGTATGTATATATATATATATATATATATATATATATATATATGGGAACAGTAAATAAATATTTTGTATATATATATATATATATATATATATATATATATAATATTTTTATATATAAAATATATATTCCAAAATACCTATGACATATATAATATAATATATGTATGAATAAATAACCACTTAAACACAGAACGACACTTAAGATCCAGAATTTATGAACACGTGAGAGACATCAACAAACACAATGAAAATAATGCCTTGTATAGGCATGTATTAGTTTGTAAAAATGCTGATTTTAAATTCTGGGTGATTGAGGAGGTGAAGTGTCCCAGTGGGGGGGGGTGATTGGGAGACTCAGTTGGAATTTAAAGAAATGATGTGGCAGCTTAGACTGGATTCTTGTTGTGGGAAGGGTCTGAACGACCACATCTCCATCACCCCAGCATTGAAAATGCTTGCAGCAGACCCCAAGAAACATAAGTAAGGATAGGTATACGTAAAACAAATAGAGTTTTTAACCAAAAATTTACTAGTTTTACAGATCTGTATACATACATCCTTCTTATTTTGACTTTGTTATATCTATATTGTATATACATATATATGTTTACACGTTTTTACACGTTTTGCATAAACATTTTATAAAAAATTTTATAATAAATTTTTAAGTGGTTATTTATTCATACATATATTATATTATATATGTCATAGGTATTTTGGAATATATATTTTATATATAAAAATATTTTATATATGTATACAAAATATTTATTTACTGTTCCCATATATATATATATATATATATATATATATATATATATATATATATACATACTCATTTATTTATTATATTTTATACACATACATTTTTTATTTTTTATAATCATAGATTTCTGTTCTGCTCATAATATATAAAATATATATATATACTTATTTTTAATATTCTTATAAAACAATGTCATAGTTTATTTTGATCAGATATCTTACAAAAATTAGAATTTACATAGAAGTACTGGTTGTATGTTGGTTCTTTAAGAAATAGTAATCAATTAATTAAATCAGATGTCAGCTAATTAGATCTTAATTGTATAAAAGGATTTTGATGCTCTTATTTCATGGATTCTGATGAAGTCTCCGAACGGAGATGAAAGTGCTTAATCCATGCTTTACAATTAATTTTATGTGCTGTTTCGAATGGAGTGTACTACTCTGTGAATGCTTTTAGTGGAATAAAGTATTGTTGTGTATATGGCTGCATTGTTTTGAATCATTGAAGACCTCCTTTATTGCGATCGGACTCGCATTGCTGTTGGAGTTCTGTGGTGGTTTTTTGGTTACTAGAGAATAATAACCATACAAAATATTATATTCATAAAGTAGCAGAAAGTATTCTAAGAACTAAGCCAGCACGGGAATGGAGAAAGGCAATTCTGCCAATAGGGATAACCGCAATTAGGGATACAGAGAATAGGCAAGAAGGGGCTGTGATTCATTGGAGAAAATTGGAAAAGGTATTGGGAGCAAATACTTAGAGAGGGAAAGGTAATAAAATGGGAAGAGGCCAAGAATTTACTTGGAATGCAGGCTAGAGATTGCCTTCCCTATCAAGGATTGATATCAGAGCATAGGCAAAGAGAAAGAAAATGGGAGGATCCTAAGTGAAAGACTAACACTGGTAGAGTTTTTAGTAGAATCTAGAACAGAAGCTGCTGTTAAAAAAGGAATAATTAGTAGGATATATAAGGTATTGCAAGATAACTATAAGAATCAATCAGAGGAGGTTAGAAAATATTGGGAAGAGAGAGAGTGGATAAGCAATTCACAAAGAAACAATGGGGGATATATGTCTGTCTTCCAAATATGTAGCAAAGTCTAGAAGATTTAGAATGTTTGCTTGGGAGTGTTTACATAGGTATTTGTATACCCCAAATTGACTCCCAAATGTTTTCCCATGGGTAGATAACAAATGTTGGAGGTGTGATGGGGAAGAAAGAGATCATTGGGAACATATTTTCTGGGAGTGGAATGAGTTGGCAGACTTTAAAAATTTCCTGCAGACTACTCTATCAGAAATACTGGGTGAGAAAATTGGTATGACAAAGAAAATGATTTTTGAGCTATGATACATAATTGGGATTGCACGGACATAGAAGGCCTTGCTGAATCTAAATGTGGTGGCTGCCAAAAAAGCAATTACTAGGAAATGAAAATAAAAGTTTAAACCAACTGTACTAGAAGTAGTGAATATAGTAACAGAGATAAGACAACTGGAAATGGGATCTCCAGAAAAGGGTAGGAGAAAATTTCATAAAAAAAATGGAAACTGTGGGAACAGTACATGCAGATGAGCAATGAGGTTTAAAAGAAGGCAGGATTTGAATGAGCCATGTAATGTTTGGCTGATAGTGACTAAATAGATTATAAGAGATGTATAATGTTTGCAACTGAAATTATGTCAATATGGATTGCTTTCATGTTTAGAAATATATGATTGCCTATGTCATAAGTGATAATTTAATAAAGATGTTTCTTGTTTAACAAAAAAGTAAACCTTTGTCTGTTTAGAAAAAGAAGTGACCAAGGAAGTACGAAAATATAAACAACAAAACCTAGAGATTTTTGAAAAGTATTAGAAAGAAATCTAGACATGGCAAAGAAAGAGAGATCTGATATGGTGCAATATTTATGCAAAGGAGAAAGCCAAACTAGTCGATACAAAAAAGCAGCTGAATAGATATTTTAAGAGAAATACAGGCAAAGGCATCCAGCTATGGAAAATTTCACATTACAAAAAATAACATCACAAAGGGGGAACACAGAACAGAATATTAATAAAGCAGGAGTTAAACAAATAGAAGTTAAAGTTACGGAATATCTGGGAAGTAAAGGATTTAATGTAGAAAGTTTAACACATGTTATATCACAGCATGATAGAACAATGAGTCCCCAAAATAAAAAGAAACATGAGGAGACGGAGACATACGAAGAAGAAATATGGTCATGGGAAAGAAAAAGAGATTTAATATGGTGCAATAGTTATACAAAAGAGAAATCAAAACTAATCAATACAAACAGCAGCACCAAATATGTCTGACGAGAAATACAGGCAAAGGCTGTTGACAGAAATTCATGTGATATAACAGAAGTAAATAGGATATATTACTAAGCAGCTAAATTAATAACAGATAAAGTCTTACCACAAAAACACAGGGCAGTAAGGGAAAGGAAGGGGAGAAATCAAGTGCTATCATAGAAGTATCAAATGGAGAAAACTATAAAGCAAATAAGACAAGACATGTATGTCCCTGTTAGAAGAGTACAGAATAGAGAACAGATCAACAAAAATACTTAGAAAGATAGATGTGATAAAAGCAATGTGCAGTATCACAACAGACCAGGATCTATCGTACACTGTGGTGAATAATAAACTAAAGATATCAGCACATGCAGAAAAACTTATAAAATATGCACATAAATATAAAGGAAAAGTACAAAATAAGCAATTCTTTGATGACCCAAAACAGTTTTATACAGAATTGGGAAACAAGGCAAAAGGAATAGAAATACCACCAAAAAAATAAGAAATAGGCACATTCTGGAAAATATCTATGAAGACGCTGTGAACATAACAATGATGCTGACTGGATAGAAGTAAAAGAAACCATACAAAGTTCAAAAATGCAGGATATGAAATGGGATGAAGTAATGGCCAGAGAAATTGAAACAAAATTAAGAAACGCTCCTAATTGGAAAACCCCAGGCCCAGATGCAGTACCTAACGTCTGGCTAAAAGTATTAACATCTTTACAATGAGTAAGAAATATTTATTTGGGCATCCTGAACAGACACCAACACAGTTAATAACAGGAAAAACAACATTCCTCCTTAACAGTAAACCTACAAGTTATTGTAAAAACTATAGACCAATAACTTACCTTCCGACGATGAATAAACTATATACTGGAATTGATGCCGATTGAGTTTATAGTCATTTAGAACAAAACTCAATCATAGCAATAGAACAAAAGGGTAATAAAAGAAAGTCATATGGAACAAAGTATTAGTTGTTGTTAAAAAACTCATAATGGAAAACTGTAAAAAGGGGAAGAATCTAAGTATGGCATGGACAGACTACAAAAAAAGTTCCCTATTATATGATAGAAGATGCATTCCTTCAAATGCATCTTGATCTAACTTGAAAGCACAAAATGGCAAAATACCGAAACGGCATGTAGTGCGATCTCGGAGTTGGTATATTTAAGTTGGGGGGGCACAGCCCTCTACGTCGGGGGGTGTGGGAGCTTTTTTTTTTTTGGAACAGCGATTTTTTTTCCCTGGGAAAAACGCTTAGTGTTCTAAGTGTTCGGGATTGTAAGCTTTCGCTTACATGGGGTCGATAAATCAGCATTTGCTTTTTTAAGCATTCGCTGATTTAATATAGATCCACAAAAAAGCATTTGACAGCATCCTAAATTCATGGAAAAGGGATTGCTTACAGATGTATACGATACACCCTACACTGATTGATTACATTACAGTGACAATGTAACAATGGCGAACCACTCTGCAGCTAAGCCATGATAAAGAACAAATTATTATCCCAGTGTCAGGGATAAAATTTCAAAGGGGAATACTCCAGGGTGACTCTTTGTCACCACTGCTTTTTTTGTTTTTCCCTTAACCCATTAAGCTATGTACTTAGGTTATGGTTACAATTTGGCTCCCAGAAAACAAAGTATATGGGCTTATCTGATTTTTGTGGATGATTTAAAACTGTGCAGTTCATCAGATTAGGAACTGAAAGCACAATTGCAAGTGGTCAAAACTTTCTCATATGATATAAGACTGTCATTTTGACTTTATAAATGTGCAAAGCAACCTTTAAAGAAGGAAAGCTGCAGCACCCAGAAAAAAAATCAATCCGAGACAGGAATGTGATATAAAGGAGCTTGAGCAGGAGGGAGTGTAGAAATATTTTAGAACTGATGAAAGTTCAACAATAAAACTTCGAACAAATGCAAATAAAACGTAGTAAGGAATATTTTAGAAGACTAAAATTAATACTGAAAGTAGCCTTGACTTCTAGGACCAAAGTCCAAGCTACAGAACTATTTGCTGTTCCTTTTCTAATTTACAGTTTTGGGCTGATTGTCTAGCCCCAGGAAGTATTGTACCAGTTGGACATGAAAACAAGAAAAATGTTTCTCACTTATCAAATGATTTATTAAAAACAATGTATATCATTATTATATATTACCCATTCTGAAGGAGGTATGGACCTCCTCAAAATTAATTACATGTCTAGATCTGCAATCGTAATACTGCATAGATATCTGCTGACATCACAAGATCCGAACATAATGAAAGTTTTAAAACATGAGGATGACTTCCCTACTTAGTTTAGCTGAAGCATATCTCTGTCAAGCGGGTATGGAAATCAAACCAGCAGTAGATAAAATTTAGGCAGTAACTGAATGTGACAAAAATAAAAGAAAGAATATGAGGTGAAGGATCAGATGACAAGACAAGGAATGTGGAAAAGACATAAATATAGTTTCAGGTACAGAAAACTCCTGGAATAACCTCATGTTGATCAGGATCTGACACAGGAATGGTTAAGGAGAGGTGAATTTAAACCAAAAGATGTAAGGTTAATATTGGCAGCCCAGGATAGTGGACTATGTACACATCAGTTTACAAATTCATTGAACATGGAGAAAAAGACAAATACAGGTTTTGTAACACAGAATTGGAAAGAGTCGCACATCTTGTTGCTAGGTGTGATATACTAATGGCAGAGTGCCTGTATCCTGAAAGACATAATAATCTGGCAATACTGTTGCATTGGGGATTATGCAAACATTACAGTATTGGAGTAGCTGAGAAGCACTGGAAACATGAGTCACAAAGCATTATAGAAAATGATGAAGTTTATATCACATGGGATTGCCCATTGCCAACAGTTCAAAAATAGATGTCAGAAAATCAGATATAGCAGTCCATGAAAAGAAGACAAAAGTAGCATTGATTATTGAAATTGCTATGCCCAGTGATTACAGTGTCATAGGTACAGAGAGACGCAAAGTCACAAAATACTAGGGCAAGCAGAAATGAGGGCAATGTGGAAGAAGGCTACCCAGAAAGTTCCAATAGTAGTAGGAGCAATGGGTCTCATAAAAAAGATTTTGTGTCTTATTTAGATATTCTGTCAACACATGTAACTCCATTTGAATTACAGAAGGAGTCAATTATAGGCACATTGCAGGTGCTGCAAACATCACAGATTGAAACAGTTCTAATTTCATGAAATTTAATTGTAGTTTGACTTAGAAATGGGGTTCATTCCTGTCATGGTATTAAAAACCCAAAAGACTTGGAGAAATTAAACGAGCCATAGAACTATCAGAAGGCAATCCAGTGGTGATGTAACAAAGGTTTTAGAAGGTTCTGGAGACACAGAGCTAGACAATGCAACATACAGTCAGTATCCAGCATCATGTAAGCATTAACATCTTATTTTGGTCTCTGAAGTACATTTCATGGAGTATTCCTTTGGTTAATGCTCTCCATCTTTACTGTATTCCCATCTTTAGTATAACTATGTTTCCCCTTCTCTAAATCCAGCCTATACAATAATTTAAATAGAGAACAACTCTTTACTCTTTTTCTAAAAAATGCATAACTGTATATTTGGTTTTGTATTTGTAAGTAGTACAATGTGGGCATCATTTTAAAATTATGTTTTGTTTTAGTTTAGACTGGTTATCTTTACCATTGGGATAATTACAGACATCCATTCTATTTATCTGCAAATCATTACTGCTCTCATTTCATCCCAGTATTATTTCTCTTTCTCTTTGAATGATGTAAATGTTTGTAAAAGGTAGGTCATGTCTCCTAAACCTGATAGACTTCTTTGAAGCGGTCACCAAAGCCATAGATAAGGGTAAGGTGATTCACACAGCCTATCTAGATCTCGCCAAGGCTTTTGACACCATCCCCCACTCTGGAGTTATAGATAACCACTAAACTAGGTATAAATCCCTATGTCACAAGATGGGTTGCCAATTGGCTCACTGACAGAACCCACGCTGTGAAAGTAGCAGACTCTAAATCCAACTTCAGACCAGTGACAAATGGAGTACCACAGGGTTCAGTCCTGGGTTCTCTCCTGTTTGGTATCCACTTCTCTGAAGTACAGGTTAACACAGAAGGTCTTTGGCTAACAAAGTTCACAGATGACTGCAAACTAGGAGCCATAATCAAAACTCCTAACGATGTGGACATCCTACAAAAGGGCCTCACTGAGACAGATGCCTGGTGTCAAAGCCATGGCCTCAAGCTTAATGCCAAAAAGTGCATTGTCATCCCTTTTGGTAAAAACTCTGTACCCATGAACTACCACATAGGCAGTAGTCTCCTTAACAATGAAAGCGTGATAAGAGACCTTGGGACACAGGTGGACAGTAGTCTCTCCTTTGATAATCACATCGCCACAGTAGTCAGGAAATCCTTCTACGTGGCACTCCTCATCACAAAAGGTTTCTCATCCAGGAAAAAAGAGGTTATTGTTCCCCTCTACTCATCACTCATTAGACCCATTATAGAGTACAAAGCCCCTATTGGTATGTACCTCACAAGGCATCTACAACAACTGGAAAGGCCACAGAAATACCTCACAAAGAGGATTATCGGCCTCAAGCAGATGACTACAAAGCTATGTCAAACCCAGAGCTGTTGGACATGCTCCACCTAAAGAAATCCCAATCCCCTGAGCTACATGCTCTAGGGACCTAAACCTTGTCATCACAATAAACAGAACATGCTGGAGGGATAGATTCCTGTCCAAGAGGCTTCCCATACTCTGGAACAAACTACCTATCTATATCAAACAAAGCTCCTCATTAGCTCTCTTCAAGAAAAATCTTGATGATTGGATGGGAGATAGGAAATTCACCCTGGGGATCACTTCTGTGGCTCTGCTCAACAGGGGTACAGGAAAATAATTTTCTTGGGAGGCGAAAGCCAAGGTACCATTTGGCTAGGCTTATATAGGCCCTAGGGCAATAGCCTTGTACCTACCTATGAACCTATGTGGAAAGGGAGTGGAGAGGCCGCTGGCAGATGTGAGAATGCTCAAAGGACTCTGGTTGAAAATCAAACAGTTTGGGTCTGTTCCCATTTACCTCAATGCAACTATAATTTGCAGAAAAGAAAACAATTTTTGATGTTTATACATATACATTTAACAGCTATTCAAAATATTCTGCCTTCTTGGAGACCATGCATGCAGTGCTAGACAGGTCACCATCTTCTGCCTCTGTAGTTCTGCTGGGAGACATTATCATTTATGAGCAAGATGAGGGAGCTACCTGGATGGATATTGCTGGGAGAAGCAACATGCCAGATCTGAACCTTAGGGGTGATTTGTTACTTTTGTGTTAGTCATTGTTTGCCTATAATCAGCATCAGGCTCAAGGTCAAAGTTACTGAGAAATGTATTCGGTACTAGAATATCATGGGTCAAAGGTCAGCGTTTCTTTCTGTAGTTTTATCTTTAGACCTTAATGAAGTCTTATCTTCTAGATATTCAAATCAAGAGAGATACTGAGCTGTCAAATGATCCTCGTCTGGTGTTTGGTTAGTTAAGATAGGCGCAAGGATAGATAGACAAACCCATAATCGTTAAAATAAGGGTAACTATTTAAAATGTCAGGACCAGCTAGAGTGAATCCCGAAATGAGGAGACTGAAAGGACAAAAGAATAGACTTGCGTGCATATACCAAGTCCGAGATGCCATTCTCAGAATATTCCTTCTTTTCTGAGATATAATGATCTCAACGTTGGTATTTATAACTTTGGGGGGTGTGGGGGTGCAGGGGGGCTTGCCTCCTCTGCAAAAATAAGTTTTAAGGAGAAGAGAGATTTTCAAGATTTGCTCTTTCTGGGTTTTGGGAGGGGGGTTCAGCTTCTTGAAACTTGGCATGTTGCAGTCTTCATAAGCTGCTAATCTATATCATAATTTTTGCGATGGTTTCTTGTGCTTGTAATTTTCTTTCGTCATTCTGTTAAGTTATCCAAAACAGGTGCTGTTCCCAAGCTGCTCTGAGTTCTTTTTACCTTCACTCACTAAACTATTATAACTCTATAGCATGCAATATATCTTTCAGACTTGAACAAGACAATGTACATTCTGTTGCTGTCAGGCACAGGAAGTGAGGATTTCACTCTTTTATATGCAGCAGAAAATTATTCCAGAGACTAGGAACATAGTAAATAATAAACCTGTCCCTCCAGGTGCCTTGTTTAATTATTGATGGAAGATGAAGTCATTAGTTCAAGCACATGTGCAGTCATTTATTTTGTGGAGGTGTGGGGGCTCAAGGAGGTCTGCATCCTTAACAGCACAGAATGCTGTACATAAATCATATGCAAGAGTCTATAAGCCCAAAGAATAGGTATAGAGTTTTAGCCTATGTCTGTAGCTAACAGTCTTCATTGCAATCATCGTTTTAATTAGGAATTGCTGGGTATTTCTGAGCTGCATGGTGCATTTAAAAAGATACATTCTAAAAAGGGCATTAGATTCTATAATTGTTTTGAAAAGGTAGAATATAGAAGAATGATAGGTTCATAGATAGCTACCAGGCATGTGGTCAAGGAGGTCACTGAGGACCCTAGCCTAGTTTCCCAACTGCTGCAGAGTGCAGTCCTGATAGTGACTTAGAGTCAAACAGTAGGCTAATGAAGGATGAAGGATTCAAAACCTGGACAACAAAAAGCAGTTCCTTAGCAGCTTATAGCCATAAGCCTCTGCCCTAACTGCTAGACTAACGTCTTTGATCTTGATTAGATACTTTTAGTTATTAACTGGGCTAGAGAGAATGATCTCTTGACTATTGTTGGTATGTAATGTTCAAAAGATACAGAATTATCCATGAAGGTGCCATGATATCTGGCAAACTTATCAGTCTGGAGTGGGGTGATGGCTAAAGTGTAAGTTGCTATTGAGATTTCTGTTTACTAAAGGTAATAATGTGAAACCTCTTTGCATTTAATTTAAGTTAGTATGTAGTGCACCATTGGTTTGTATGGTTTAACCCTCGCTGGAGAATGCTGTACTGGATGCTGAGAGCAAACAACAACATTCAGTTTGCAGTCGTTGTCGAATTTAATTAGCCATATAACTAGTTAGTGGTTGGTGATCAGGGAAGTGGATGCTGAACAGAATGGGTGCCAGTACTGAGCCCTGAGGCATGACACTAGTCACATTTTTTCCTGAGGTGGCACCTGCTACTTTAACTGCTACTTTAACTGTGGGGGTTCTATCTGTCAGCCACCGCGCTATCCATCTTACAATAGAAGATTCTGCATTTAAGAATTCAAGTGTTTACAGTTCCACATGAGGAATAGTGTTAAAGACACTGACCATATCCAGGTACACTGAATGAAATGCATGGCCACTATCTACAGCTTCAGTGGATTTTTTTGATTATGTTTACTAAAGTAAGTAGACATGGTCTCCCTTTGACAAAATCATATTGTTGTACGTGTAGAGCAATAACTTTTTATATCAGAGCTAATGAAATCAGATAAAGTATATTCCATGGCTTTGCAAATTAGGCTTGTTAGACTCATGGTCTATAGTTCTTGGGGTCTAATGTGGGGCCCCTTTATGCAGGGACATAACGATAGCCATTTTACATACATTATGAACATATGCTGTAGCAATGTATAAGTTGAATAGTTTTAGGAGGGGTCCAGAGTGGACATTCAGGACATGGTCCCTTATAATCCTGGGGAGAAGAAGGAACCCAGGTATTTATAGAACTTCAGTGGCTGCTGCTGTTGTGATGTTTACACTAAATTTATTTTTTAATAACTGTAGATTTTGATTTATTTTAGGGCTTAATTATTCTTTTATTATAGAGCTTATTAATACTGACATTCAAACAAGGGTGGGTCATTTATATTTTTCCCAATATATTCGGTTCTGATTGGAACTGCTTGGCTTATGATATTAGTTAGATGGGAATAAAAATGTTTCTTAAGTGACAGCAGAGAGTACTTGAACCTGGAAATCTCGCAAATGAATTATGCAAGCTCATCATATTATTATTTGTTAGGTCCTTTTAAAGTGTTTGAATTCCAAGGTATTCACTGTTATTAATTTAGATATTCTAAAGGACAAGAATACTGATTTGTAATCAGATTTGACCGGAAAAGGAGAGACAATGGGACTAGTCCAATCAGGTGAAATGTTAGTGAGGGCAAGGTGTAGAAAATTTCATCATAGTGGGCTAGTTAACTATTTGTAGAAAGGAGTTAGTGCACTTTAAGTCTAAGAATCTTTGGCTACACTAAACCTTTGTAGGTGTATCACTTAACCAATGGCTAGGTGAAATTGCCCATCAAGAAAGTCTTTTATTTATGACTAGTTCAGTAAACACATTTAGAAATGTTGTGGTACTCCAGGGTAGGGTTGACACCTTTTCAAATGCCCAAAGTGGGACATTTTCAGATTTTGCCTAAATAAAAGCTTATTCTTGTAGCATTTTAGTTGCTTATTCTGTTTATTATAACATTTAGGTGTTTCAGATACAGAAAGGAAAAGGAACGTGTCCTGTTGTAGGCTATAAATTGATCATTTGCCTTTGTTTAAAGTAATCAGAAGTTCAATAATTTCTGTTGTTGGGTCCCTGGAAATCTGTATAGGGATAATCGGGTCTCTGACAAATATTGATACACCCTGACAAATATTGATATATCCCCACACATTCTAATATGTCTGAAAGTGTCATGCTGAAGCAAAATTATCCGGAC
>NC_056737.1:1264472771-1264517771 GCF_019279795.1 Protopterus annectens | reverse complement strand
GACTGAATAAAGCTGGAGTTCTTTCAGTCGGGCAGCATAAGACATATTTTTGAGACCCTTTATCCTTTTGGTGAGGAACTTTTGGGGCCTTTCAAGCTGCATCAGGTGTCTGGTCAGATACATTCGAACGGGCATTGTACTCAATCATAGGTCTAATGAGTGATGAGTACAGGGGACGATGACCTCCTTGATCTAGATGTGAATCCCTTCATGATCAGGTGGCGATATAGAAGGTTTTCCTAACTACTTTAGCAACATGAGTGTCAAACGAAAGACTACTGTCAACTTGGGTCCCCAGATCCCTGATGACTTTCTGTGCTCAGTGGATTGTCACCTATATGGTAGCTAGTAACCTTGTTTTTCCCGAAGGGTATGACTATGCATTTTTCGGCGTTTAACTTCAGGCCATGGCTCTGGCACCAGTTATCCGTTTCTGTGAGGCCCTTCTGGAGGATATGTGTCAGATGTGTTTTCGACTATGGCCAGTTTGCAGTCATCTGCAAACTTTGTCAGCCATAACCCTCCTGTGTTTGCTTGTACTTCGAAAAGTAGATGCCGAACAAGAGTGGACCCAGGACTGAGCCCTGTGGGACACCACTTGTGACAGGCTTTGAGTCTGACATGGCTCCAGCAACTCTGACCCTGTGGGTTCTGTCGCTTAGCCAGTTTGCAACCCATCTTGTGATGTATGGGTTTACATTCAAGCTGATGAGTTTTTCGATGATACCTGAGTGGGGTATTGTGCGAATACTTGCCAGGTCGAGGTAGGCTGTATGGACTGCCTTTCCTCATCAATGGCCTTGGTGACTGTCTCGAAAAAGTCAACCAAGTTTAAGAGGCAGGATCTGCCTTTGACAAAGCCAAACTGGGTTGGATCCAAAGTCTGCAAGTTCCCTATGTCTTTATTTATGAGTTCCATTATGATCCTCTCCATGGCTTTGCAGATAAGGCTTGTCAAGCTAATGGGCGGTAATTTCCAGGGTCTGTGGAGGCACCGCCTTATGAAGTGGGACCACAGTCGCCGTCGCCACTCCTTGGGTACGTATCCTGAGGTGAGGCTAAGATTAAACAGCTGTCCTAACTGTGGGTTTAATTCCTCGTTGAGTTCATGAAGCACACAGCCGGGGACACCATCCGGTCCCATGGATGCTGTGTTTTGCCTTAGTGAGGGCAGTTCTCACCTGGGCGTTGGAGATGTTTGGGGGCTACAATCCTCTGGAATAGATATCTCTCCTTTGGGGAGGGGGAGAAGTTTGCACTGAACCTGTCAGCCAGTATGTTAGCAATGTGTGTAGGTTCAGTAATTTTCACATCATTTTGAACTAATTCTGAGCATATCTGGGAGTTTCCTCCTAGGTTTCTAACATAGCTAAAGAAGGCCTTATGATTGTCTTTAGAGTCCTTGGCGATTTTTCTCTCAAAATTTGCCTTGGATGATTTTATGAGAGCTCTTAGTTTTTACTTATAATGATCAAAGGTGTCTTACCTTTCAAGGATTTTGCTCTATCTTGTAGTAGCTTCCTCCTTTTGTTGTAGAGCTTGTTTATGGCTGGGGTCCACCAGACTGGACGCTTGCCTTTGGTACAGAGAGTCTTAGTTTTGTTTGGGATTGCCTGATCCATGCAGTCCTGTAGGTGCTGGTAGAAGGCATTTGTAAGTGATTCAGCGGTTTGAGTAATGTTTACCACTGGCTCAGGGGCCTTAAAGGAGACCACACTAGTTTTTAGAAGTGTGAAATCGGCTTTTGAGAAGTTTTTCACTGTGGTCTTTTTGTTTCAGGTGGTGGCGGGATGAGGACCTCCAGCGAGATTAGTTTATGATCTGATCTCACCAGTGAGGGTATACTTCGTGTTGAACATTTTGATCCCATGTTCGTGATGATGAGATCAAGTATGTTTTCACCTCTTGTGGGGATGGTGACTAGTTGTTCCATGGCATTTGAGTTTATGAACTCCAGGAATCTTTGGGTTAGAGTGTTCGGGCTTGAGTAGTGTTCCCAGTCTATATTAGGGTAGTTGAAGTCACCTAGTATGATGGTGTTTGGAGATACATTTATCCCCTCCAATGTTTTCAGGAAGGCCATGTGAGGTTCCTGAGTTTGAGAGGGTTAGGGTTTGGGTTAAGGTAGGTTTAGTGTAGGTTTGTAAGGGTTTTGGTGTGCTTGTGTTGTGTGTGTGTTTTTCGGGAAAGGTATTTGCTTTGTTGATTGTTGGGATTTTGGTTTGTCGGGCATGTGAAGTTTCGTGTTTTTGTACTTTCTTTTTTTGTCGTTTTTTTCATGTCTGTTATTTCGTTGTCGGTGTTTTGGCGTGTCAGTGTTATCAGGTAGACCTCTATATATATATATATATATATATATATATATATATATATATATATATATATATATATATATATATATATATATATATATATATATACACACACACACACACACACACACACACACATATATATATATATATATATATATATATATATATATATATATATATATATATATATATATATGGGTCTATGTTAAAACATCGAAAGTGCAGTTCATCGAACTGCACTTTCACGAACCCACTTTAGCGAAAGTGCATAACATCGAACATGCACTTTCGCTAAAGTAAACAAAACAAAATAAAAAAATACACACAGAAAAAAATGTAAACACTACTATGCATGCCCTCCTGCACCCCCACACTCCCCTATTTAATATTCTAACTCCGAGATCGCACTACAGTGGGGAAAAGGGAATATTCCCTTATCCCCACTGTGCCACGATCTCCACAAAAGATTTGTCAGTTGTACATCAACAGAATATGTTGATATACAACTAACAAAACATGCAAACTGCATATTTTTTCATTTTTTACTTTGTTTTAGCGAAAGTGCATATTCGATGTTATTCACTTTCGCTAAAGTCAGTTCGTCAAAGTGCAGTTCAATGAACTGTACTTTTGACATTCTGACAAGGACCCATAGGTCTACTTCTCGTCACCAAATTTACATTTCAGTGAACTGCAAAATACCGACTCCACTTTAACGAAACTGCAGTTAAACTAAAACACAGTATGCCGAATCACACATCTGAAATTACAACTCAAATTTACATTACAAACACATTTTTGCAGGAGGGCTGTACCTCCCACACCCCCTGCAAATTATATATACTAAGTCCGAGATCGTACTGCAGTGGGGAAAAGGGTATATTTCCTTATCTGCACTGTACTTCGATCCATATCAAGAAGCTCCAATGGCTGTATACATTCCACTCCCATTACTAATTTAAACATTACAGAAAGAACACCATACCTGTTCTGCTACATAAAAATGGCATGACTATCTTCCTTTTAGAACTAATTTTCTTTTTTCACGGCCCAGAATTTTTTTGCCACAGAGTCTGCAATTAGTTAAGTGTGAGATCGTTTTTTGAAAGTCTGCTACATTCACTAATTTCCCATTTAGTTTTTTTTTTTTTTTTTTACTTAAACATAATTGAAATATCTTGTTGTTTTGTACGGCTTTTGATGCTAGCTTAGTTTTGATCTGTCAGATGTTATCAAATTACTAACAGTTTTCTGTGCTATGTTAAGAGATTTGTTGTCAGGTATAGGATTATTTTGAAAACAGTCTAAGTACCTATTTTTACTTTTACATGTTTCATTGATTTCATGATTCCACTAAATGGATTCATTTATTTTATATTTTCAATATAGAAATGTTTTCTTAGTATAATTTTTGGATGCAGAAATTAATTATATCATAACATTATTAAAAGCATCTTAAATGATTATGTGTGGGTCATTAAAGATTTTGGTCTAGTCTGCTTTTCACAAAAATTATTTTGTTTCAGTATGATTTTACTGGTATAATCTAGAACCATGGAGATATTTCACACTTAAACATTCTAACTAATAGGTTAAATATAACGGTGCCATGATCATTATTTAGTCGCGAGGACCGTATGTTAGTGGTGAGCAATTACAAATAATGATTGTTAGCATAGTATTTGGTATATTTCTCTCCCATAATCAGATCACCCCTAGGATGCAGAAAAGTTTGCTGTAATGTGGCATCCTTATCTCAGAAAGTTTCCATATCGAGCTAAGCCTGTCTGATTCTTAGACTGGTCTACTACTAAGATTTTCCCCTTATGGTTGCCTTACTGTGGAGAGTGGTCTCACTGGGGAAACCACGTTCTGGGGGAGTGACTAATGCTAATTAGCTATGTGCTGCCCTTGAAAATGACAATAGCAGCGGATTTTACTCTAACAGAAAAAGGAGAGCACTGTCAAAAGACAGTGGTCACCCATTCACTCCTATAGGAGTAATTATGGTGCAGATAAGTCCAGTGAGGTCATGAGGAAAGGTTAGAGTACACGTATATGTGTGTAGGGGCATGAATGAAGCTGATTAAATATGTGTATATGTGTGTCTGCCTGGGTGGTTGCATTATGGGGGATAGGTAGGGGATTCTGAGTCTGGATATTTGTGCATGGGGGTGTCATTGTAGTATATTAGGTAAGTAGGGGATGCCGAGACTGTGTGTGTGTGTGTGTGTGTGTGTGTGTGTGTGTGTGTGTGTGTGTGTGTGTGTGTGTGTGTGTGTGTGTGTGTGTGTGTGTGTGTGTGTGTGTCTGTGTGTCTGTTGGAACATGCATGCAAGTGTATGAATGAGTTTTTCCATGAGTGTGAAGGGGGGCTTGTTTGTAGTGGAGTGTGTGTGTGTGTGTGTGTGTGTGTGTGTGTGTGTGTGTGTGTGTGTGTGTGTGTGTGTGTGTGTGTGTGTGTGTGTGTGTGTGTGTGTGTGTGTGTCTGTCGTCTGTCTGTCTGTCTGTCTGTCTGTCTGTTGGAACATGCATGCAAGTGTATGAATGAGTTTTTCCATGAGTGTGGAGGGGGGCTTGTTTGTAGTGGAGTGTGTGTGTGTGTGTGTGTGTGTGTGTGTGTGTGTGTGTGTGTGTGTGTGTGTGTGTGTGTGTGTGTGTGTGTGTGTGTGTGTGTGTGTGTGTATATACATGTTTGTGAATGGGTGTCAGAATGTGTATGCATTTCTGTCTAGGGGTCGCTGATATGGAGAATACTAGCACTATCAGGTCTGCTAGTGCAGTCTTTGATTCAGAGAATTGATAATGAGTTATTAATAAGGTGTTTTACCATGTCTCTGAATCAGAATTTCTCTCTGACATGATAATTGTCCAACCTGCTTTGGGAAGTTAGAGTGGAAGGAGAGAAGTTCTATGAATCCCATGATATTAATAAACCATCTTATGTTATTTTGATTTATAAAATTCAGTAATAGTTGAAAGCATTTATTACTAGTGTGGTAGTTATCCCACTCTGTGTTTACATGATTGAGACTCCTCCTTAAGAGTAATATTATTTTCTGGTTTTAATTGTAGAAGTCTAGCAGAGTAAGAACATTTTCATGGTGTCTAGAAGATATAACCAGTATTCTATACCATAGAAGGATACTGAATTCAAATTCAAGTGCTCTACTTTTTTTATATGTAGGGAGTTCTCATTCCGAGCTATCTTTTTATAAGCCAAGTTTTTAAGTAGCCTCGTGCAACTATGGAGAGATATCACCACTTATTCTGTATGGCCTTCAATGATGAAAAGAGATGAACCACTGGATTTGTGGTAAACCAAAGGCCTCAAAATAACCCACTTTCGTATCTGAATTTGTTCCATTTAAAAAGCTGACTTCACTTCTAATAAGGTGGATGTCCTTATGTCCCATTTTCTATTTAAAGTTTGTTTAACTATAAAAAAGATACTATGTGAAAATAAATGTTTCATATCTGGTGCCTGTACATCCTAGGATAATAGGTGTAGTCCACCTACTACCAAGCAGTCAGTATGGTCACACTTCTTCCTGCATGTTGACAGGTACTGAATACCATACAACAGTACCGTATCCTTAGCCTCAAACTGAAAGACATGGTTTTGGTTATACACTCAGGTACCATTTGAGAAGGTGAAATCACACAAAAAATAGAGGGTTTGGCTTTGCTTTGAAAGAATATTAAAAAGTTCTATTATATCTTTTTTGCATATTTGTAAGAAAGTATCTCCTTCATCAAGTTAATCACACGTGAACTGTGATTATGTCACATCTAGCTTGAATTTTATTTAATTTGCAGTCTATATCCTTATTGCTTCATGGTTAATCAGGCAATAGGCACTTGCTACTTACAAATACCAGTGAGGCGACTACTTGTTTTAATATCTATATAGTCACCAATCATACATCTCAACTGTCCAGATTTTTGTAGAAAGTCCAGATTTTGGCCTCATATTTTTCACTTGCTACTCATAAAATTTGCGGTGCTCTGGCAAATTATTTTGGGCTGAAGTCAATAAATAATGATGATGAACATTTGTGTTTCAGACTTAATATCCAACAGAAAATGTATGCTAATACAAGACCAGTTATACTGACAATTTACTAAGTTTATGAGAGCAATATTTAAAATCTGTCCCCAATTTTGGACTTTATCCCCCCATTAATTTTGGTTTTGTCCAGAATCCTTGTGCTAAGAGGCTGAGAGGTATGTCACTAATGATCAGAGCATTTTTAGGACTGGCTAGTCACGTGTGTGTGTGTGTGTGTGTGTGTGTGTGTGTGTGTGTGTGTGTGTGTGTGTGTGTGTGTGTGTGTGTGTGTGTGTGTGTGTGTTTATATGTGCACACATGTATATGTGTAGGTTTGTGAGAGTGTGTGTGTGTGTGTGTGTGTGTGTGTGCGTGTGTGTGTGTGTGTGTGTGTGTGTGTGTGTGTGTGTGTGTGTGTGTGTTTGTCTACTGAGTTAATGTACCAGAGTAGGTTTATTAGAACTCTGCAACTTTTGTGTATTTATTTTGGCCGGCAACTCAGTGTTGTGACTCCATAAACAGATTGTAACATGAACAAGTAGAGATTGCTGTGACCTATGCATTAGAGGTTATTTTGATCCAGGATTGTTATGTAAGGCTTTATTACTGAGAACTCTTAAGAACTTCAGCATATGTTCTAGTAGGCTTATTTGCACATTCACTTGTTGTGTTAGCTCTTTCGTATTCTTAGTAAGTATGCTGCAGTCCTTACAGCACTTAAATTGCCTATAATCTATAAGATCCTTTCAAAGGACAGTTCATATAGGGCCTGCATGTTGTTTCTAACTGCTGGTCATACAGTAAAATTATACATTTGCTCCCCCTTAGCTACTTTTTCTGCTTAGCTTGTTAAACTAGATAGGCAGTTTTATTCACTTTAAGCATAACATATATTAAAAGTCCTTAGTACTTAGTACCAGCTTATGTTATTAGTGTTCATAAAGTAATGCCTTAGCTATGTTATGTGTGTATGAGCATGCTGTGCACTTAAAGCAAGAGAGTGTTATTAATGTGGTGCACCTTCACAGAAACCAACATTACTGACATATACAGGTGTTAACTACCACCAGCAAAGCTCAGCAACCACAAAAATCAGATGAGCATTAAATAAACACAAAGGTAGCATAACGCTAGCTGAGTTTTCTACCTCAACTGATTTGTGATTAAAACATTTAATCTAAAGTGCTGTCTTATGTTTAGCAGGAGTTGTGCCACAGTCTTGGAAATTATCTCTTACAACTCTAGTTCTGTTGGCGATGGTGATATTCATTTTTACTGTTTGTTCGCTGTTTGGAGAATGTTATTCAAAACAGTCTCAAAAAGAAGTAGACTCAGTGATAAATTAGCTAGATATGGCACCTTAAATGACTTGTATGAGACTTAAAACAAAGACAGAGATTTCTGTCATTCTTCATAATCAGTCTATTTTACTTTATCCATATAGGTTCATAGGTTCATAGGTTCATACTAGGCTATCTGCCCGAGGGCATTTACAAGCCTAGCCCATAGTTTTGTGGCTTACGCCACCCCTTTAGTATGGGGAACTATACCCATTATTTTGCTGTGCCTCTGTTGAGCAGTGACACTGAGGTAATCCCTGGGGTATATCTGCGATCTCCCATCCATTGGTCAAGATTTCTCTTGAACAAGGCCAGCGAGGTGCTCTGCCTCACATATACCGGGATTTTATTCCACAGCATAGGGAGTCTTTGGGTGATGAATCTATCCCTCCAGCACGCCCTATTAATAGCCGTGCCGAGGTTTAAGTCTCCGCCCTTGTGGCTCTGACGGATCTAGATTTTTGAGGTGAAGCATATTCATCAAATCTGGGTTTGACATGGCCTTGTATATTAGGCAAAGGTCACCTCTGAGCAAGCGTAGCGACTGAATAGAGCTGGAGTTCTTTCAGTCGGGCAGCATAGGACAGATGTTTGAGACCCTTTATCCTTTTGGTGAGGAACTTTGTGGCCTCTCCAGCTGCTGCAAGTGTCGGGTCAGATACATTCCGAATGGGGCATTGTACTCAATCATTGGTCTGATGAGTGATGAGTATAGGGAGACTATGACCTCCCTTGATCTAGATGAGAATCCCTTCATGATAAGGTGGGCAATGTAGAAGGTCTTCCTAACTACTTTAGCTACATGGGTGTCGAATGACAGACTACTATCAACCTGGGTCCCCAGGTCCCTGATAACTTCTTCTGTACTCAGTGGATTGCCACCTATTTGGTAGCTAGGGGTAACCTTGTTTTTCCCGAAGGGTATGACTATGCATTTTTGGCATTTAACTTTAGGCCATGGCTCTGGCACCAGTTATCCGTTTCTGTGAGACCCTTCTGAAGGATATCTGTGTCAGATGTGTTTTCTACTATGGCCCAGTTTGCAGTCATCTGCAAACTTTGTCAGCCATAACCCTCCTGTGTTTGCTTGTACTTGGAAAAGTAGATGCCAAACAAGAGTGGGCCCAGGACTGAGCCCTGTGGTACACCACTTGTGACAGGCTTTGAGTCTGACATGGCGCCAGCAACTCTGACCCTGTGGGTTCTGTCACTCAGCCAGTTTGCAACCCATCTTGTGATGTATGGGTTAACATTTAAGCTGATGAGTTTTTCAATGATACCCGAGTGGGGTATTGTATCAAAGGCCTTCGCCAGATCGAAGTAGGCTGTATGGACTGCCTTTCCTCATCAATGGCTTTGGTGACTGTTTCAAAAAGTCAACCAAGTTTAGAAGGCATGATCTGCCTTTGACAAAGCCAAACTGGGATGGATCCAAAGTCTGCAAATTCCCTATGTCTTTATTTATGAGGTCCATTATGATCCTCTCCATGGCTTTGCAGATAAGGCTTGTCAAGCTAATGGGCGGTAATTTCCAGGGTCGGTGGAGACACCGCCTTTGTGAAGTGGGACCACAGTTGCAGTGCGCCACTCCTGGAGTATCCAGAGGTAAGACTATGATTAAACAGCTGTCCTAGCTGTGGGTTTAATTCCTCATTGAGTTCGTGGAGCACACAGCCGGGGACACCATCAGGTCCCATGGATGCTGTGTTTTTTGCTTTGGAGAGAGCAGTTCTCACTTGGGCGTTGGAGATGTTTGGGGGCTGCAATTGCTTGGTATAGATATCTCTCCTTTTGGGGAGGGGAGAAGTTTGCACTGAACCTGTCAGCCAGTATGTTGGCAATGTCTGTAGGATCAGTAATCTTCACATTATTTTGAACTAGTTCTGAGCATATCTGGGAGTTTCCTCCCAGGTTTCTAACATAGCTAAAGAAGGCCTTATGATTGTCTTTTGAGTCTTTAGCTATTTTTCTCTCAAAATTTGCTTTGGATGATTTTATGAGAGCTCTTAGTTTTTTACTTATAGTGATCAAGGGTGTCTTACCTTTTAAGGATTTTGCTCTATCTTGTAGTAGCTTCCTCCTTTTGTTGTAGAGTTTGTTTATGGCTGGGGTCCACCAGAGTGGACGCTTGCCTTTGGTGCAAAGAGTCTTTGTTTTGCTTGGGATTGCCTTATCCATGCAGTCCTGCAGGTGCTGGTAGAAGGCATTTGTAAGTGATTCAGCGGCTTGAGTACTGTTTTCCGGCTCGGGGCGTAAAAGGAGACCACACTAGTCTTTAGAAGTGTGAAGTCGGCTTTCGAGAAGTTCTTTTCTGTGGTCTTTTTTATTTCAGGTGGGGTGGGGATGAGGACCTCCAGCGAGATTAGTTTGTGATCTGATCTCACCAGTGAGGGGTATACTTCCGGTGTTGAACATTGTGCTCCCATGTTCGTGATGATGAGATCAAGTATGTTTTCTCCTCTTGTGGGGATGGTGACTAGTTGTTCCATGGCATTTGAGTTTATGAATTCCAGGAACTTTTGGGCTAGGGTGTTTGGGCTTGAGTAGTGTTCCCAGTCTATATTAGGGTAATTGAAGTCACCTAGTATGATGGTGTTTGGTGATACATTTATCCTCTAGTGTTTTCAGGAAGGCCATGTGAGGTTCCTGAGTTTGTGAGGGTGGCCTGTAACATGCTACAATTTGCAGAGCAGTCTTGCCTATGGTTAATTGCACCTGGATGGTCTCCGATGCATCGTGCGTTGCCACCAGTCTTGAGGTGTGGGTGTCTTTGATGAATATGGATACCCTCCTTTCTTGGTATTGTCCGGATTTTGGGGCGGAACGCATGATAAGAGGTAAAACCTGATAGTGCTGGGGTGCTCTCAGGAGCCTTGAACCAGGTTTCTGTCACTGCACAGACATCGATGTTCTCCATACTGAGAAGGGCCTCGAGTGCGTGCATTTTGAGATTTAGACTTCTGGCATTGAGCAGCATTACCCTTAGTTTTTTCCTTTTTGTGTTCTAGGGTGGTAGGTTTAGAATTTGAGCCTTGCCTAAAAAGGCACTATGGGGTGGCAAGAGCCTTTGCCAATATCCGGAATCCCAGGGTGACAGGTGCAAGCCGTCCCTCATGGCAGCGTGGCTTGTCCAGCATGTCATCCCAGGCAGACAGACATTGGATCCCCTTTGAATGACACCAGAGTTTAAGCCAATTGTTAAAGCTGATCATCTTATCTCTGTATTGTGGCATCATTCTTGGTGAAGGTAGGATACTGCTCAAGGTCAGGGTCATACCTGCCTGGGCTACATAATCAGAGAGCTCCTCAATGTCTCTTTTCATGTAGTCCAAGGAGGTGCGTCTCAGGTCGTTTACACCAGCGTGGACAATGACTGAGTCATATTTGTACCTGCTGTTGAGAGACCTGAGTGCTTGCGTTATGTGGCAGATTCTAGCGCCCGACAGGCAGCTTACTGTGACCTTCTCCTTACTCAGTCTGGTGAGCGGGACGTCAGTGTGTCTGACTATGGAGTCACCAATGACTAGTGTGTCTGGCATTGTGTTTGGCCTTAAGGGCTGTGACTGTTTGACACTCTGACTGTGAGGTCTATGTGTTGCAGGTGTTGTGTTCTGAGGTGGTGGTTGTTTGGGTGTCTGCTTTGGTGGCCTCTGCTGTTTTGGTAGATTTTTGATCAGAGCCTTGAGTATGTCTTTGTGTGTTTATGTGTATGATTTGAGGTTGTGATGGTACTATGTGAGACTGGGTCTATAGTGTGTGTGGTAACCTTCTCCTCCTGACTGGTCTTGCCAGTCCTATGTTGAGAGAGCTCAGCCTCCAGTTTGGCCGTATAGTTGCATCTCTCGCATGTATTTGTGTTTTGTGGGAGGAGGAGAGGGTTGTCTGTGTACATGAGGCAATTGTAACATTGCCTCAATATTCCCAGGTTCACCAGCTGAGCAGGAGAGGACACTAGCAACTGATCCTCGACATGCTAGAAGGACTAGACAAAAAACTTTAAAAGAGATTCCGGGGACGTGGTGACCGAGAAATGGGGGTTTGCCTTTTGGGGTGCTATCTATAAGAGTGCCGTATCAAGGTAATAAGTACTGTAGGAGCAAGTGCTAGGTTTAACAGATAGAGAAAAGTCTACTTGGAGTCAAGTAGAGATGATCTTTTAGGTATTAGAGAAAGTGCTAGTAACAGGGATGCTTAAAGGTAAGATTGAAAAGAATGCACTCTGCAGTGTGCACTAGAGAAGTTAGATATGAAAGTAGGTAACTTGAGTTTTACCTGTTTAAAAAGTTAAGGTTTAGTGGAGAGTTACTATTTTTAAAACAGCAAGATGGACTGAAAGGGGTGGTTACTTTTGTATTTTGGTACTATGAAATACTGTAGGATGGCCAATAAATTTAAATAATTGAAGGGGTGGGATTTCAAAAGTGATGGTTTTGTGATTACTCACATAAGCCAGTGAAAGTAGAGAGAAATGAGATATATGGTCAGATTAACATAAGAGGCGGGCAACTAGAAAGACAGTGGTATTTAACAAGACAACTTAAATGGGTGGGAGGGAGGAAAGAATTTTATAACTGGTTTTCAATATTCATTAGGTGTGTAGTTAAGCAAGAACAGAAGGTTGTATTATATACTATAATAATTCTTACCAAGGACTTACCCACGGAGATTTAGAGTGGTATTAAGAGTCATTTGTGCAAATGCGATAGGGTATTTCCTGATGCTTACCAGTGAGCATAGCAAAGGCAAGATTTGCCTTTGATATTGGAGTTACAATATGCTAAATTGTTTGTCCAGTTATGGACAAGCACTTCTCTGACACACAAATTAATTATGTCCTCTAGCAACCCCTTCATAACTTAGTTGTAAGCATTAACAAGAACTAAGATTACAAGATAAATTATTTTGCCCAGCAATCACTTCAGTGGTCTGACCATGTATGAACAAGCACTTCCCTAACACACAAATGAATTATCTCCTCTAGAGACCCCTAAATAACATTTTCTTGTATGTACAAGCAGTAAAATGAACATTTCACCAAAGAAACTCCTTCAGTAGCATGCCCTGGTATGCACAAGTAATAAAATAAAAATTTCACCCAAATGACCCCATCAGTAATATCTCCAGGTTTGCACAAGCACTGAAATACACATTTTTCCCATGTGACCCCATCAGTAAAATGTCTAGGTATGTACAAGCACTGCAATACACATTTCAGACAAATGACCCCTTTAATAAAATCTCCAAGTATGCACAAACACTGAAATACACATTTCACACAACTGACCCCTTTAATAAAATCTCCAGGTATGCACAAACACTGAAATACACATTTCACACCAATGACCCCTTTAATAAAATCTCCAGGTATGCACAAACACTGAAATACACATTTCACACAAATGACCCCTTTAATAAAATCTCCAGGTATGCACAAACACTGAAATACACATTTCAGACAAATGACCCCTTTAATAAAATCTCCAGGTATGCACAAACACTGAAATACACATTTCACACCAATGACCCCTTTAATAAAATCTCCAGGTATGCACAAACACTGAAATACACATTTCACACAAATGACCCCTTTAATAAAATCTCCAGGTATGCACAAACACTGAAATACACATTTTTCCCAAGTGACCCCATCAGTAAAATGTCCAGGTATGCACAAGACTGCAATACACATTTCACCCAAGTGACCTTTTCAGTAAAATGTCCAGATATGCACAAGCAGTGAAACACATATTTCAGCCAAACGAACCCAGCAGAAAAATGTCCAGGTACGCACAAACACTGAAATACATATTTCACTCAAGTGACTCCTTCAATAAAATGTCTAGGTATGCACAAACATCAAAATAATACATTTACCCAAGTGACCTCTCCAGTACAAATGACCAGGTATACTGTTGCACCATACCAGTTCCCACTGCATCTCTGCACTCCACTAAAAAATGGCTGCTTTATGTTGTAACTTCAGGGTGCTTTACACACTTTGAATGCAAATTAATTTATTATAGATTCATGTCTATAAATCAAACTCATGTGCATATGTGTAAACCCCCTTAACAGAGTAGCAGCAGTCCCCTCTTGGTTGCAGTCCCCTGTTGGTTATATGTAAATCACATTACACATTTCCAATAGGAGGGTGTGTTCAGAAAAAAAGTTCTCTATGTTTCCATAGCCATTCTGACAGCCCAGGAATTGCACAACCACATAATTCCACTCTTCACAGATCACCGCTACAAGTATGCAAAGCCACAGACTATGAATACTTCCCTTGATATTCATGATAATCTGCTTGAGATACTTTCCAAGATGAAAAGTTGTGCCCCAAAAAGGTTTCCTCACTGCATGAGAAATGTTGATGTCAGTGTTTAGATCTTCATGTTTGAGAGTATTTAAAGTATTTCCATATTGGCTCTTTTTAGAATACACTTTCTTACAGAGCAAATACTGCTGAGTATTTCCTACTGCACAGTACCATAGCATATTTTATATACTAAAATTCTGTTTATTTGGTGGAGCATCACTTAAGTCCAACAGATAATCTTGGAGTTATATCTTTGCATGCAATGCAATTACATATACCGTTTTAGTTATCTCCATACTTTGTTCCCTAAATGTAATTCTCTGATTTTATGTTAGTTTTAAAATATCAACAATAAGTATCTCATGAACTGAAGCTTAAGGCATACTGCGTCTCAATAAGTGTGCTTTCAATCCTTTGCGTAATACATTAACTTATTTTCTTTGACAGATTGAAAACATACTCACAACTAATATATTGTTAGTTTTATATTTTATCATACTATTTAGAAAGGTGGAATATGATATTATTTTGATGTCCTTTGTCGTCAATAAGACACCTATGCTCTTAACAATCTAACTTTAAACCGACTCATTAATTGATTTTGAAATCATTTAAAAATAAGTCTGATTTACTCATATTTGCAATACAGCAGTATGAAACTAAATTTATGCAACATCTTGAAGACATTTCAAAAACTTTGATCCATTAAAAATGTTTCACAGTGAGCTATTAGTACTCAAGCATGATGGGGTAAAAACTAATATACTAAGTTATGTGAAGAAACTATATTTCATTTTATGGTTTGTTTTTATGATTTGCCTAAAGTGCAAAACTGCATAATAGATCCTCTATTAAAGCACATTAATTCATGTACTGATAGTTACAGAAAAGATAAGCAAAGATTAGGAAATATGCTTACAGCTTGATATGTTTTATATGAAGGACTCAGTCTTGGCTCCATTTTTTCACTATTAAGATATATGTGCTACCCTTGACAGAAGCTGTCCATGACAGAGGTATATTTTGTGAGAGTTAGGTTAATAATATTCAGGTAAATATATGGGTCCTTCTCCCTAGAGCATCTGTTTGATTTTATTACTTAGGAATGCTGCCTGGATACTGTCTTCATTTGGATAGACATTAGCTGACTAAAATGTCATGCAATAAATATGATGCCACAATTGTGTGTGTGTCTTTCGGCTTTTCCTGGTTAGGGGTCGCCACAGAAGAACTCCGGTCCGCTAATGATTGGCAGTAGAGTTTTACATGCTGGCTTGCCGGGCCTAACGCACAACCTTCAACGAAGGAATGCCCATTCACACGTCTTCACACAGTAGACGTTCTAACTGAGAATAGAACTGGCAATGTCTAACTGTGAGGCGACAACGCTACTGCAGCACCACCACCGCAGTAATATGATGCCACAATATGCCACCATATTTCTCAAAGTCCTCTCCACCCCCCACCGCCACCCTTTATTTTATGAAGACAGAACAGCCTGGAATTTATAACAGAGTAGATAATTTGTATGTGATCCTTAACGAGATCTGAACATAATCCTAAAAGCATGATGATATTTAAGAAGCAGCTGTCTGTTGTTACCAGGATGTCTTACTAGTACCCTCAAAACCATAGTATGGATCACAAATTTTTTCTAGCAATGGATCTTACTAAGATGGTCCTATTTTGTCTTCCTCTCTTGACTACAATAATGTACTTAATCTTATGCAAACAGAAGATGACATGGCACATTTATAGCTCTTATACAACTCTGTGGCCAGGCTTTGATCTGGCATTTTTATACCAGGTATGTTATGTCTGTAATGTGTAAACTGTGCTAATTACATATTGCTGTGAAATTTGCCTCCAGTGGCTTAGTTTTACCTTCTGGGTCCCAGGCAATCTGAGTATAATTGTCTAATTTGAGTCCCCTTTCACTAGTGTGACCAATCAGATCAGCAGATGAGGGCCTGTCTGCTGTTCCTAGAATGAGGTTAGAGATTTCTATCAAGCTTTCTTTTGCCTATCTCACCGGCATCGGCTACCTTCCCTGATGTGAGCATATAAATACTAAGGCATAATTCTTATTGCTCCTAAAATTCCGTACTTTAGGAGAGTCTATGTAAGTTCAATGAAAGACAATTTGTTTTGAATTATCAGTGTTTGTTTTTAATTAGTAATTCAATGTATATTGATTGACCACAATGTTGCATTTTTGTATTGTTACCAATTAAATCTGCTATTGCAACTCTTTTAAGTGTCCAATGCCTAAAGCTGGACTTCATAACAAAATAATGGTAAGGATATAGAAGAGTCTACAAAACTTACAAAAAATGTACACATAATTATTTTGGATGAAAATTATTGGTTAACAACATTTAATGTTAAAGATTTATACACTGATTTACAGGGGCTGCAGGCGATTTATTCCATACTGGAAAAAAAGTATAGAAACTGAATGTAACTCAGTCACTTTCTATACTGACATTGTTACTGTAACTACTGATGCCACCAACTTTGGGGTAGAATCAGAAACACTGGGTCTGACAAGGAAATCCTTGGTGCCCTGAAAGAGGAAGGTGAAAAACTGACAGAGGATTTTCTGTCCCCTACTGAAAACCTGAAAGGGGAAATGGTACCAGAAAATGTATTTTCCTACACTTTGAAAAAGGTCTCTCTGAATTATTCATGACTAAAGTTGAAAATAACTCTAACAAAGTTTTACCTCAGTATTACAGGTCTCAGCATCAGTGGTAACTTCCGAGTACAAAGTTATGGCCACCTCTTTGAGAGACACCTGTTCTGGTATAGCAGGTAATGAAAGAGAATTTGTTTGCAGTAGTACTTAAGCTGCAGACTTCTTACTTTAATAGCTATAGATGAAACATTTCTCTCAGGGACTTTGACAGAAACCTTTTTGACAGCAGGTTCCTTATTTTTAAAAACTATCAAATGCAGAAGAAGAAATATGTAGGTCTCTAGGCATCTTGCTGTTTTTTTCAGAAATTTCAAAATCACACTTTTTATCAAGCTTTGAGGCTGAATGTTCTGCTGGTTTCAATGCCATGTTCAGCAGTACCTTTATCAAGACAAATAGTAGATAAAAATATTTTATAGAAATTAAACTATAAGCTGCCTTTTCCTGTAATAATGTACAGTAGAAGAAAAGTCTGTAAAAATGTTACATTTAGAGGGGATCTGATTTTCACCTGAAAAAATGACACACACAGCATGACTGCTGTGTGGAGGCACTGTATTACTCATGTGTGTTAATTTTAACTCTTACACTACCTGTACCCCTGCCTCTAATCCCAGCCCAATGCATTAGGCTACTAAGCACCCTTTTCCTAACAGTACTACTACTTAAGACACACACACACACACACACACACACACACACACACACACACACACACACACACACACACACACACATGCACACATACGTGGAGACATGTCTACACACGCGCGCACACACACACACACACACACACACACACACACACACACTCACATGCACTTCAGACATACCACTACTCAAACCAACAAGTATATCCACTTCCCTAGCCCCTACTCTAACCCTGACCCACAAACACTTGTGCACATACCCATTCAACCCCAAAGCTGGAGCTTTCATTACAAATGAAAGCTTAGGCATCACTACCTACTCCCACATACATTTCATAATAGACAATTTAGCTATTCCACCACTCAACAAAATCTTCATTCGACCAATTCTAATACCAAAAAATTTTCGGCAGACATTATGTTCAGGCAAACATAAGTACCTATACACACACACACATATAAATATGTCAACTGCTAAACAGAGGAACAATTTAAGAAGAGAAAAAGAAGAAGAATATAAAGGCTAAACGTAGCATAGCACACAATAAGGCAGGCCTAGGCCTGATATCAAAAAAGGCAATTTTGACTGAAGAATTTAAAAAAATATATAAAAAAAAGAAATCAGAAGTAGTAAATAACAGTGAATTGAATATGTAGTAAGAAGCGCAAAAATCACTTTCTCTGTCCTTAGATCTGCTACATTTTGATAAAGCAGAAAGCATGCTGGTGTCATTTGGGAAACTGTGCCAGCACTTAACATGGTTACATAAATATTTAGAGAGAAAGCAGCACAATGCATAGTGGGATAAGGGGAAGATGCTTACGCACCTGTGAAAACTGGATTACCAAGCAATTCTAATATCCATATCCTTAGTTCTATGAATTACAGAGGATGGACCCACTATTAACATATTTATTAATGAATAAATATTGATTTATTTATTTATTTGTCTTTGTTGACCAGGAAAGTTCAACATGGCAAAGCTCATTTTCAGCCAAAGCCGAGAAAGAATACCTCCATCACAACACATTTTTATTAACAAGTGAATTTAGGCAGTTCCCAGAAAAATAACAGTTGCATTTTGTAAAAAAAAAAAACAAACAAACATGGTTACAAGACATATGTGTATATATATATATATATATATATATATATATATATAGTAAAGCATTTACATCACTATGTATAAGCGTATAAAAATAAAACTTAAGTTTTACAGCCCTCTTGGAGTGTGCATCCAGGTTGCAAAAATGCCGTTATCAGCACTAAAAGATGTGTTGTAATTGGGAACACTGCATCTCATTATGGTTTCAACTCATAAAAAGAGCAGTTTTTTTGCAAGGAGTCACTTTCTCCAGTGTTTATATGCCCTCATAATTGGTACATTTAAGTAAAAGGGTGGAGAGTGCTGTAGCCCCCTGTGGGGGAAAACAAAACACTTTATTCATTACTTGTTTAAAAGCATTTTTCAATGAGTTACATTTTGAAATGGTGACATTTGAGTGAGGTGTCATATCTCTATTGTGACTGACCACTTTTATTTTGGCAGAAGTGGTTTGTATAAAGTGACCCAATATGTTTATTAACAGTGTGTCTTGTGAAAGATGAGGTAGAACATATCACCAGAAAATTCAGTAAAAATCTAACTTTCTGCAATAAGAAAAACAGTTAAATCAAGCAGTAAGACTACAAATATCCAAGCTCAAACCTATGGTGGAAATGATCCACAAGTGAGCTCCTGTTTTATGCAAGCATCAGGCAACACGATGCACAGAATGTTAGGGCAGTCCCACGGTGAAGGCCACTGGAAAATCTGAGGTCACAGACCAATGCCGTCCTCAGTGAAACTAATAATGTCACTTTACAGAAAATACAAATAAATGCAAATGAAAGTAATAAGAAAAATATGAAAAAGGACTTAGCAAAGCAGATGGAATGGTCTAAAAAAAAGGCAAAGTAATGCACATCTGAAAGAGATGTCCAGGGAGATGGTATACATGAGAATGAAATAATTTTAGCAACAGAAAAAGAAAGATACTTTTGAGCAGTTATTTGAATTGATAAAGTGGGAATTAATTTCATGCATTCAGTAAAGAAAGCTGTGGAAATATGAGATGCACTGATACAAGGTTCACCAACAGTAAAACAGAAGTCATTATTTCTCAGTATAAACAAATGGGGAAATGGCTGCCTTTCTCAAGTAATCAATGCAATTCAGAAGACTATGTTTCTAGAACGACATTGCCTGGGTTGAGTGTCTCATGAAGAGGAATAGTGTAATATTTACAGCAGGAGCTATATGCTGAAAAATGACAGCAACTCAGCATGTATACTCTTGAGGTAGTGAAGATGAGTTTGGGGGGTCATGATAGTAACTTGCAGATATCTTAAAGGAACAAAGTATGAATATGCAGTAAGAGATCTGAATGAGGAAGCCAGAGCTAGGAAGAGAGGTGCTGCAGCCAAGAATACCAAATAAACTGAAAAGTAAGGTGGATAAAACAGTGGAGCAACCAGTACTTCTGTATGGTACAGCAACCTGAGCTTTGAAGGCAGAGCAGTACAGGAAGGAAGCTAAAGGTGATGGAGACAAAGCGCCCAAAATGGGTAGTAGGATGTGCACTGTGGGGCAGGCAAAGCGATGATGGTATAAGGGCAAAAGCCAAAGTGCCTTAATTTGCAGAGAAGATCAAAGAAAACAATTACAGTGCTTCAAGCACAAGTGCAGAAAAACAGAGGCAATTTGGTGAAGAATATTTGGAAGAGGCAGGAAGAAGGCAAGAGAACGTAAGGATGTCTAACCAAGATACTGGACTGCATGAGAGAAGGCCTTTGACAGTCAGACATGACTGTCAAAGAAGGTGGGATTGGAGCTCTGAATTGAAAGAAGTGACTGTTGATGTGACACTCCAATCCCCTGGAGAAAAAGAAAACGGAAAAACGGGGTTGATGATAATGACATAAAATCAAAAATAAAGAGACAGGATTTGGAAAAGACAGGAAACTATTCATGGATGTTTTGAAGAAGTACTTTATTCCGAGAGATGTTTTGAATACAAGGAACAATGACAATAATTAAAGTCAGTTCTTTTGGTGTATTGGGTGAAAGCCCTGACTATGATTGAGACAGTTCATGTACAGCTCAGGCACCTAGATGATGCAGCTGGACAAAGAAGAGGAATAATGAGGCTTAACCTGCTTGCCTCTCTTCGAAGAGAAAGGGAGGAGGTGTCTAGGCATGTTCTCCATAGTAAAATCCTTGGTGAAGATGAGGAATGTAAAATAATTCAGGGCCAATTTACTATATTACACACTGACTCATAAACATAAGTTAAGGAAGCCTATAATACATCAACTCATTGAAGGCCACTGGTGTGCAGAAGATTGGTAGGACTTAAAGTAAAACTTTCATCCAGGTATGCAGATAATGGTTCCCATTTTGCTCACGTAATTCTCACCCTAGGAGAACGAACAGGCTGAAGGGCTCTTGCCCTGTTGAATAAATAAGTCTATAGTGTAGTGAAGGGGTATAGACCAGTCAGTGAAGGGAACCAATAAAAAAATACTATGAGGTAACTCAAGATTGCATGAGAAGAGAAGGTTAATTTAGAGGTAAGCATGAGGAATTAAAACTAACTTGTAATGGTAGCTTATGTTAAGGCTAATGCAGTGATCATATTCGGCAGACAAATACAGTCTTTATCTGCTGGCACATTTTACACAGCATAATAGATTCATCTATGCCTCTTCATGAAACATCTTTTTTTTCTTTTAATTTTCTAAAATGATCAGCATTTTAGGAATATTACATCTGAAAGTAAATTATTTCAGGAATATTACCAAAATGCTGACTCGATACAAGAAGGATCTAAAACTTTGGAAGCTATGTTAAGAGGAAAAGATTATTCCCTGTGAAGTTTCAACTTGAGCCGATTGGGTGGTACAGGAGACAGACTCCATTTAATCTAGAAGTGATAAGAAACTGGAGTAATCAAAGGAGAAAGGATTACTTCAGGGAGCAGTTAAAAAAGGGAGAAAGAAGGCTAAAACGGACAAAAACGAACTCCAAATGAGTAGGGGAGAATTGACTAGGTATAAAGGAATTGACCATACTATATGAAACCACAAACGGGAAATAAAAATGAAAGGAGCAATAAAACCAAAAAGAGTGAAACTACTAATACAATCAAGGGTAATGGATGTGCACAATAAACAAGGTACTGAGTAGAATGCGTAAGGCCTTAGTCAAGGATAAATGTTCAATTAGGACCAGTTTAGCAAAAGATTGCAGTGAGAACTTAGAAGGGAAATAGTGGAGCAAAACTGGAGAGACAATTTTTTTAGCCCCAAAGTACTCAACTAAATCCAGAAAGTTTAACAATTTTTGCTTGGAAGTACTTGTGCAAATATTTTTACATGACATAAAGGCTAAACAGGACTCACTCGAGGTGGACAGTAGATGCTGGGGATGTGAGGATGGTCAGTTCAGATACCGGAGACACATTTTCTGGGAATGCCCTAGATTAGCAGGGTTCAAAAATTATATACAAGAGCTGATGATGAAGGCTTCAGCAATGGAGGTGCAGGTAGATGAGGCCACCTACATGGTGAACTGGATAAGTGAGGGCCAAATAACTCAAAACAAAAAATGTTGGTGTTGAATCCTATAATGGTCAAAAATGCAATAACCAGGTTAAACTAATCAAAGAAATAAGAGCTATATAAATGGAAATATTAAAAAAGACCAGGTAAGTTTCATAGTCTAATATGGGAGTGTTAGATATTGGGATATTAGATGTTTCAGATACAATATGAAAAAGAATGTGAATTTACTGGAATGTGAGAAACGACATGAACAGCAGGAGGCTTTAGTGGGCTATAAGAAAAGAGATCCCTGGTGTGTATAGTAATGTTGGAACAGGACACTAGTGAATACGATATTAAACTTCTAATCTGTGGCAATACAATGGTCCCACTGTTAAGACTGATTGTTATAAGGCCTTGAAAGTTTTGGGACAACCACTAGAGAAAAGTGTTCGCCATGCACGAGGCTGGCACGGTCTCTTAAGTATAACTTGTTGCTGTAAATTGCCTTTTCAGTATTACAAAGCACTCAAAGTAGCAATTTGAAATTTCCAGTAAATAAGATGAATGCTACTACAATCTTAATAAACAGGTCTGATGGTGGAGTGAGAATTCCGTTTACAGTATTAACAGAGAGAGAGAGAGAGAGAGAAAATCAGATAAAAGCAACTATATTGTAGAAAAGACTGCCATGGAGTCATACAAATACTTTTAGAAATTTTATTTGCATCTAGTCCTTACACCCAGTTTTAGAATGCAAACAACTTTATTAATTCAATAAGAAAGGTTTATATTAGGATAAATGCAGGAGCCAGGATATTGTTCGCACATTTATAATGCATGGAGTGTGGTGATTATGCTCCAACATTTAGAAAAAGACAAATCAGTTAAGCTCTACAGTGGTGCAAAACCTGATCTTATCAAATGATTGGGTCAAGTGCTACACTGTAGAATCTGCCAGAAAGCAGCAAAATAAAAAAATTTGGTTCTGCCTGCAGTCAGTACTGATATGGTGTCCCTTCCTCTTACAAACTTAGAACGTAGCTAGGATAACAGGATGTGTGTTCGCCTGCATTTTCTCATTTTTACTAACTCTAAAACTCAAATGTATGTCACTATTCAGTGACTTCAACACTCAGTGCTTTGTCTGAAAACCACAGACTTTTTCAGGAAAAGACCAAACAAATGAGGGCAAAATGGACATTCTGTGAAAATCCAGACAGTTTAGAGGTGTGGCAAGTGACTGTAAATGTAAGGGACTGTGTTACACCACCTTTCTGATAGCACTCACTAAGTAGCTAAGTGCTTTACCATTTTGAAACTGAAAAAACTTTTTGGGTCCTTGTTAGTCTACCTAAAACTACAAAACCCGAGCAGCAAAATATCAAATATAAAACCGAGAAAGGGAAAATTATTAAACAAAGACAACAGCGAAAAAAAAAATACATCAAATGGCCATAGTCGGCCAACATTGCAAACACAACCAAGCGAGGTGGGGGCTGTGCCCCCCACATCCCCCAACTATATATATATATATATATATATATATATATATATATATATACCAACTGCAAAATTGCATTACAGTGGGAAATAGGGGAAAATTTAAAAGGTTTCCCTTCGCTTACTTTATGCATTGCATTTCTTCCTGGTTCTTGAACAATTATGGCCATTCAATGAATTTATTTTCAAAGTTGTCATTTGATAATTTTACATTTCGTTGCTTTACATTCAATATTTTGCCATTTGAGTTTTGTATATTTTCGGTAGAACATAAACCCTTTTTTCTTTTTTAACTGTAACTACTAATACATGGAGTAGACAAAGCTCCATGCACTACAAAGAATTATGATTGGGTCTCCAATCATAACATTTAGCTATGTGTTCTTGACATAGATGCTTCGCTCTCAAGTTGAATTTTTTTGCATTCATGTCTCGAATACATAAAAAATTGATTATGATTGGAGACCCGATCATAATCCTGCATATTGGAGATGCAATATTTAAGCTCCAGAGATTTAGGGATTAAATGTGTTTTTTAATTAAAACTGACTGGACTTTAAAGCATAGCATTCACATCATAGACCTACAGACCTACAGAAAAACATTCTTTTGAAACGTAAAACTGTTTTATGGGCCTTAGATAGTAAGCCAAGTGCATTCCACAATGTTTCACATAGAAATATCCCTTTGCTATTTAAGTATATATTCCCACAAATTGTCAGTGTTCCTGTTTATGAATTAATGGGGACAGTTATTTCTGATTCATACCATTTAGGAATGTCTTAGAATTCTGTTACCAATTTCTGTCAAGTGTTGATTTATTATTCTAGAAAATTAAAAAAAACTACAAGGGCAAACCTGGCTCTCTGGAGTACACAGGTGAAGCTGTGACTATATCCAGATAAGTCAAGATCAATCAGTGGTTTGAGAGATGAACACAGTTTGTGAGTGGCTGTTATGGGTTCCCACCTTCATGGGGGGGAGGGTCTGACTTCTTGCAGTTCAGTTAAGTAGTGATGATGACGGAGAGGTGTATGACCTGCAATGATATGGGCCAAGAATGGGTAAGTGGTACTGCCATATTGTAGCCACACAGCAGCCTTCACATGAACCAGCAGATATAGTAAACCCTTAAATCAGGCACTTGGGAAAGTTTAGGCCAGAGAAAGGAAAATATCTCTCATTCAGAGTGACCTGGATGACAGCTATGTCATGGATGCTGTGACGATAGAATGTACTGCCAGCCATGCCAGGGGAAATAGGGCAGTGGATTATGCAAGCATAACTAGCTGGAATTCTGTAAATAGTTATATGTCATTTGTATAGCAAACTGATTTGTACAGATGCTTGTGCTGAAAACGTATTTGTGAGGTTTGTTTGTGTTAAAATGTATCAACAGTGTACCCTGCTGGAAGGAAAACAAATGCACATGCATTATTGTAATTGTTTAAATGTATACATTATAGCAGCATATACTGAAAGTGACGAGGTTAATCTTAATCCATCTGACTTTGCAAAATATTCTTGAAATTAAATTACTTTGTGGGTTAAGCCATAAAGATTTTATCCCACAGTTTTGAATGGCGCTAGCGATGCAATGTCTGTGCTAGAGAATAGTCGGTAGCTCTTGTAAGAAGAGTGGAATGGTTTTATGGTTTTATGACTTCCAGTAGCTGCACCACTTCTAAGCAATGGTCTATCTGTATGTATTGTAGCACATAAGGGCTGAAACCTGGTAGCTTCTAGTGATGGGGGATAGTGCAGGGAAACAGAGTCAGATGACCAGATGTATAATGGTGCAGTAGTGCAGCAGTACTGTTGTTGCCTCACAGCAAGAGGTTCTCTAGTTCAATTCTCGGCTGGAGTGCCTTCTGTGTGGAGTTTGCATGCCCTCCTTGGATTTGTGTAGTTTCCTCCCATGTTTCAAAGACATAAATCTGGAGTGTTTCTCCCTGGGCCTCCACTGAACATTGGCTTTGTTCTAAGTCAGACTTTTCCAGTAACAAAATGTTAAATAAATAAATAAATATGTGATGTCATTCTGTACAGAAACAATGTTTTAATATTAGAGGAGGCTGAAGTCTCAGCAGCATTCTGTATTCTGTCATGGATCTGACAGCAAGGACCACTCACCTATCTTGCCTTGCTATTTTCAGTAAGTATGAACAGTATGTAATTCTTTTAGTCAATCAGGAATAGATAGTGACACTAGCTAAATACTGTTTTTCTGTAACTGTGTGAAACCTTTCCATCACTGTTATTTTTAATATTCCCTGCGCTGAAACTCTGGTGTTTACTGTAAATAGATATTTAGTATTTTCATGTTCTTTTATTATTTATTATTAAGTATATTTAAACGTCTCATTGTGGCCGGTCCGTTTTTAGAAAATATTTAAACTTTGAGAGTATTTCCATATATTTACTTGGTGACAGCTCTGGCCACTCTTGAAGCCTTGCTGTTTAGTTAACATTACCATTTGTATTAATATTAACTTGTACACAGTGTAATTGGGTACCCTTGTAAGAGCCTTAAAGTAACTGGCAGGAGTTCTGGTGGCAGTAATAACTACCTTATATTCTGGGCAGAAGAGGGCACAGCAGGTGAATTTGTGCCAGCCTTTCCCAGGTGTGTGTGAGTGTATGTGTGCAAATCAAATCTCAAAGGGTGTGTGTGTGTGTGTGTGTGTGTGTGTGTGTGTGTGTGTGTGTGTGTGTGTGTGTGTGTGTGTGTGTGTGTGTGTGTGTGTGTGTGTGTCAGCTACATGGAGCAGGGACACAGAGCACTGGTTTCACAAACAGGGTGTTGAAGGGCTTGGAACTCCAGCTATGGACTCAACTCTAAGCTGTGCTGGGGGACTCTTAGGTTCATAGGTTCATCGGTTCATACTAGGCTATCTGCCCGAGGGCATTTACAAGCCTAGCCCATCGTTTTGTGGCTTACGCCACCCCTTTAGTATGGGGAACTATACCCATTATTTTGCTGTGCCTCTGTCGAGCAGTGACACTGAGGTTATCCCTGGGGTATATCTGTGATCTCCCATCCATTGGTCAAGATTTCTCATGAACAAGGCCAGCAAGGTGCTCTGCCTCACATGTACCGGGATTTTGTTCCACAGCATAGGGAGTCTTTGGGTGATGAATCTATCCCTCCAGCACGTCCTATTAATAGCCGTGTCAAGGTTTAAGTCTCCCGCCCTTGTGGCTCTGATGGATCTAGATTTTTATTGAGGTGAAGCATATTCATCAAATCTGGGTTTGACATGGCCTTGTATGTTAGGCAAAGGTCATCTCTGAGACTGAATAGAGCTGGAGTTCTTTCAGTCGGGCAGCATAGGACAGATTTTTGAGACCCTTTATCCTTTTGGTGAGGAACTTTTGTGGCCTCTCCAGCTGCTGCAAGTGTCGGGTCAGATACATTCCGAATGGGGCATTGTACTCAATCATTGGTCTGATGAGTGATGAGTAAAGGGAGACTATGACCTCCCTGATCTAGATGAGAATCCCTTCATGATAAGGTGGGCAATGTAGAAGGTCTTCCTAACTACTTTAGCTACATGGGTGTCGAATGACAGACTACTATCAACCTGGGTCCCCAGGTCCCTGATAACTTCTTCTGTGCTCAGTGGATTGCCACCTATTTGGTAGCTAGGGGTAACCTTGTTTTTCGAAGGGTATGACTATGCATTTTTTGGCATTTAACTTTAGGCCGTGGCTCTGGCACCAGTTATCCATTTCTGTGAGACCCTTCTGAAGGATATCTGTATAAGATGTGTTTTCTACTATGGCCCAGTTTGCAGTCATCTGCAAACTTTGTCAGCCATAACCCTGTGTTTGCTTGTACTGGAAAAGTAGATGCCAAACAAGAGTGGGCCCAGGACTGAGCCCTGTGGGACACCACTTGTGACAGGCTTTGAGTCTGACATGGCGCCAGCAACTCTGACCCTGTGGGTTCTGTCACTCAGCCAGTTTGCAACCCATCTTGTGATGTATGGGTTGACATTTAAGCTGATGAGTTTTTCAATGATACCCGAGTGGGGTATTGTATCGAAGGCCTTAGCCAGATCGAGGAAGGCTGTATGGACTGCCTTTCCCTCATCAATGGCTTTGGTGACTGTTTCAACCAAGTTTAAAAGGCATGATCTGCCTTTGACAAAGCCAAACTGGGTTGGATCCAAAGTCTACAAATTCCTATGTCTTTATTTATGAGGTCCATTATGATCCTCTCCATGGCTTTGCAGATAAGGCTTGTCAAGCTAATGGGCGGTAATTTCCAGGGTCGGTGGAGGCACCGCCTTTGAAGTGGTACCACAGTTGCAGTGCGCCACTCCTGGAGTGCGTATCCAGAGGTAAGACTTTGATTAAACAGCTGTCCTAGCTGTGGGTTTAATTCCTCATTGAGTTCATGGAGCACACAGCCGGGACACCATCAGGTCCCATGGATGCTGTGTTTTTGCTTTGGAGAGAGCAGTTCTCACTTGGGCTGGAGATGTTTGGGGGCTGCAATCGTTTGGTATAGATATCTGGGGGGAGGGGAGAAGTTTGCACTGAACCTGTCAGCCAGTATGTTGGCAATGTCTGTAGGATCAGTAATCTTCACATCATTTTGAACTAGCTCTGAGCATATCTGGGAGTTTCCTCCCAGGTTTCTAACATAGCTAAAGAAGGCCTTATGATTGTCTTTTGAGTCTTTAGCTATTTTTCTCTCGAAATTTGCTTTGGATGATTTTATGAGAGCTCTTAGTTTTTACTTATAGTGATCAAGGGTGTCTTACCTTTTAAGGATTTTGCTCTATCTTGTAGTAGCTTCCTCCTTTTGTTGTAGAGTTTGTTTATGGCTGGGGTCCACCAGACTGGACGCTTGCCTTTGGTACAAAGAGTCTTTGTTTTGCTTGGGATTGCCTTATCCATGCAGTCCTGCAGGTGCTGGTAGAAGGCATTTGTAAGTGATTCAGCGGCTTGAGTACTGTTTTCCACGCTCGGGGCCTTAAAGGAGACCACACTAGTCTTTAGAAGTGTGAAGTCGGCTTTTGAGAAGTTCTTTACTGTGGTCTTTTTATTTCAGGTGGGGGTGGGATGAGGACCTCCAGCGAGATTAGTTTGTGGTCTGATCTCACCAGTGAGGGGTACACCTCCGGTGTTGAACATTGTGCTCCCATGTTCGTGATGATGAGATCAAGTATGTTATCTCCTCTTGTGGGGATGGTGACTAGTTGTTCCATGGCATTTGAGTTTATGAATTCCAGGAACTTTTGGGCTAGGGTGTTTGGGCTTGAGTAGTGTTCCCAGTCTATATTAGGGTAATTGAAGTCACCTAGTATGATGGTGTTTGGTGATACATTTATCCCTCTAGTGTTTTCAGGAAGGCCATGTGAGGTTCCTGAGTTTGTGAGGGTGGCCTGTAACATGCTACAATTTGCAGAGCAGTCTTGCCTATGGTTAATTGCACCTGGATGGTCTCCGATGCATCGTTGCCACCAGTCTTGAGGTGTGGGTGTCTTTGATGAATATGGATACCCCTCCTTTCTTGGTATTCTCCGGTTTTGGGGCGGGCATGATATGAGGTAAAACCTGATAGCTGGGGTGCTCTCAGGAGCCCCGCACCAGGTTTCTGTCACTGCACTGCCATCGAAGTTCTCCATACTGAGAAGGGCCTCGCGTGCATTTTGAGATTTAGACTTCTGGCATTGAGCAGGATTACCCTTAGTTTTTCCTTTTTTGTGTTCTAGGGTGGTAGGTTTAGAATTTGAGCCTTGCCTAAAAAGGCACTATGGGGGTGGCAAGAGCCTTTGCCAATATCCGAATCCCAGGGTGACAGGTGCAAGCCGTTTGAGAAACAGCGTGGCTTGTCCAGCATGTCATCCCAGGCAGACAGACACTGGATCCCCTTTGAATGACACCAGTGTTTAAGCCAATTGTTAAAGCTGATCATCTTATCTCTGTATTGTGGCATCATTCTTGGTGAAGGTAGGATACTGCTCAAGGTCAGGGTCATACCTGCCTGGGCTACATAATCAGAGAGCTCCTCAATGTCTCTTTTCATGTAGTCCAAGGAGGTGCGTCTCAGGTCGTTTACACCAGCGTGGACAATGACTGAGTCATATTTGTACCTGCTGTTGAGAGACCTGAGTGCTGCGTTATGTGGCGGATTCTAGCGCCCGACAGGCAGCTTACTGTGACCTTCTCCTTACTCAGTCTGGTGGCGGGGCGTCAGTGTGTCTGACTATGGAGTCACCAATGACTAGTGTGTCTGGCATTGTGTTTGGCCTTAAGGGCTGTGACTGTTTGACACTCTGACTGTGAGGTCTATGTGTTGCAGGTGTTGTGTTCTGAGGTGGTGGTTGTTTGGGTGTCTGCTTTGGTGGCCTCTGCTGTTTTGGTAGATTTTTGATCAGAGCCTCCGAGTATGTCTTTGTGTGTTTATGTGTATGATTTGAGGTTGTAATGGTACTATGTGAGACTGGGTCTATAGTGTGTGTGGTAACCTTCTCCTCCTGACTGGTCTTGCCAGTCCTATGTTGAGAGCTCAGCCTCCAGTTTGGCCGTATAGTTGCATCTCTCGCATGTATTTGTGTTTTGTGGGAGGAGGAGAGGGTTGTCTGTGTACATGAGGCAATTGTAACATTGCCTCAATATTCCCACACACACACACACACAATATTCTTATTGGGGGTCTGGACAGCTATAGAGAGGAACCAGCCTCTGGACTGAGCATGTTCCCTTGATGCTCTTAAGGGAAATTGTACTTGCTGCAGAGAGGTCTGCATCTGGAAATACTGAGTGTATCCATTTGTATTCCAAGTTAACATCTCTCTCCTGTGTCAGTGGTGAGGATTCAGGCTCCTTGATTACTGGCCCAGAGTGGAGCTGTCACATACTGGTGTGCAGTGGTGTGGATACTGAACTTCTGTAGCCTGTAACCTGTTGTCCCTAAAGGTGTGCATTCTTTCAGCAGCCACATAGTGAATATGCAGAGTTTCATATTTATTTATTTGTTTATTTGACATTTGTTAACTGGGTTAGTCCGACTGGACAAGTAGCCCTTTTTCAGAGGAGACCTGAGGAGAAAAGCTCCAAAACAGTAGCAACATTAAGAGAATAATCATAGTACAGAGGATTATACATAAACTAAAAGAAATACAATTTAAAATATGTCTACAAGTGAGATGCAGCAACATGCTAGAAAATACATTATACATGACTGGGAATTGTACAATTAATAGTAGGTCTAAGAGTAAGATGATATCATATCACAACAGTTTTTATTTATATTTTGTTAGTTTAGTTTAGTTAGGGAGGGCAGGCAAAAATGTCAGCAGAGGATTATGGCAAGCTGACAAAGAACCAGTTGGCCAAGGTGTGCAAAGCCAAAGGACTGCTGTATGCCAACCTGAATAAAGAGGAAATGATTTCAGCCATAGTCACAGCTTAGACCACCATCCAGGAGGATAACCAGTCCGGTGATGGGAATTTGCAGCCCTCAGAAACAGGACAGTTAACTTCTCCTCAGAGGACTTAAAAATCCATCTGGAGTTAAAGAAACTTGAACTGGAGGTCAAACATTTGGAATTAGAATCAGCAGAGAGACTGCGGTGTTTGGAGGCTGAAGAAAATGAGAAGCAGCGTCAACATGACAGGGAGAGGCTGACCCTTCGTCAGGGTCATGGAGGTCATGGGGAAGGGAATAACTGAACTCCAGAAGCAACAAAGGTCAGTAAATTTCTTCCAAAATTTACAGAGGTGAGAATTTTGATAGTTTTATTCATATTTCTGAAAGGATATGTAAACAATATAATGCTGACCAAGGGCTCTGGGTACCGTTCCTGACTCCCTTACTCCATGGTAAAGTTGTAACTGCTGTTTCTAAATTGTCTGATACTGATTGTTTAAACTATGAAAAAGTGAAGAAATGTTTACTTGAATGCTTTAAGTTAACACCTGAAGCTTACAGAAAAAAAGTTTCATGAGCATAGACAGAAGGGAGATGAAAGTGTATGTGATTATATTGCTGAGTTAAGGAATTATTTTCATAGGTGGTTGAGTGGGTGTCAGGTCACCACTTTTGAAGGGCTGGCAGATGTTTTGGTGAGGGAACAAGCCCTTAGCACTTTGCCTGAGGACACAAGAATCTGGTTGGCAGACCAGCTAAGGACTCAATTCTAAGATGTGCCAGGGGGGAGTCTTATTGGGAGTCTGGACAGATATAGAATGGAACCAGCCCCTAGACCGAGCATATTCCCTGGGTGCTCTTAAGGGAAACTGTGCTTGATGCAGAGAGGTCTGCATCTGGAAACACCAAGTGTATCCATTTGTATTCCAAGTGAACATCCTTCTCCAGTGTCAGTGGTAAGGATTCAGGCTCATTTATCACTTGCCCAGTGTGGGGACATCACAGATGTCTCTCACTCTAGTGATAGGGAATGAATAGTTAGCAGTGGTTGTGACTAGATGATCAGCAGGCAGATTGAGGACAGGGCAATAAAAAATAAAAGATATATAAGGAGCTTGGAAAGGGGAAATTGTATGGTTGACTTGATGTCCTCAATGAAACAGGTAAGCCTGAGCATGTCAGCTTATTGTAATGCTGTTTACCATGGTTCTGAATGAACGTTATGCAGCACTGAATGCTACACGCATGTGAAGAAAAGTTGGAGACTAGGACAACATTTTTTTCTTTGATAGTTTTATCCAACAACTGTGCGATCGTATGATGCGCTTCAACTACCAGAGCTTGCTGGAACTTCACCAAGTAAGATAAGTACTTTATTGCCAGCAGTACAAAGGTAGATAATGCACAAACCTGCTTTCCTAGATAGTCAGCACCCTAGAATCCTTATCTGAGGGAAAGACTGCAGGACACAGCTATGTCTTCTAAGAGTGCAGGTAGTGTAAGGTTTGAGTCCCTCAGCCTCCATTTGTCTACTGTGTGACTCAGAGCAAACCACTTAACCAGACCATGGTCCTAGGTTGCCCCTGAAAAAAGCTATTGCGTCCAGTAAGTTTACATGGCTAGCAAATGAATAAAATGAAATAAAAATAAAAATGGAAAAGTGCAGCTGCTACAAAAAGTTGGTTGGTTCCTAGGAAATGGAGTCATTGTTTCTGGGGTTTATCTGTGCATTATTGCTACCCATCCTGAACATGTTCTCCAACATAAGGACCACCTAAGAGGACCGCTGTGTGGAACAGAAAGTCTTTTGCAGAATTATTGGCCTTACTGACCAGCCCTCACTTGTCACATCATTCCAAATGCTTCCCCAAATTTGGGATTGCTGGGGTAATGTTCAGTTTAGAGGAAGTCTTTGTGCGAGATGAAACCACTTAACCTGATTAAAGAAAAATTACCAATACTCCTGTTTGGTGTTTTCTATTTTTATTGAAATGCTGGGGAGTCTCTGCTCTCTTCATCCTTAACAGCTGGCATTGATGACTCTGTATGAGAAGCTGATGTGCTTCCTCTTGTGCATCAGCTTCCTCACGATCTTAAGAGACAGGAGTTGAAGAAGAAGCAAAAGAAAAATGACTTTCAAAGAGTGTTACAAAAGGATGCTGCAAAGGGCTTTGGATCCGTCTGTCCTGCTGTATGACAACTGGGAGGACTAAGGACACAGAAAAAGCCCATTTTGCCACATGTACAGCTGCTGGCATCAGGACAGGAAGGGATATCAAGGGCATCCATTACAAGGAAGCATTCAAGTTTGGTATCATGGTGGACACCACTGGTAGACTCTGTGCCAAGAATCTTGGGTTAGACAGTTGCAGGAACAGATACAGCAACATTGGTATTGATATCAAAAAAGTTTGAAACTGACCACAGAAAGACACCTGAACTGCACCTCTCAGGACCACAGTATGTTTATTGGCACTAGCCACAATAACACCCAAGCCATCAACACTGTTGGCAAATTTAATGGCAATATCATCAATACTGACATATATAATGCTGTCAAAGTATGACAGACTTTGCCATTGAAAATGTCTGTAGTGAAAACACTGGTGACCTAATGGTCCAAGTTAGTGTTGATCACAAGGGAGATGTGGAGGACAGATTGGAAGAGCTATGCTAATCATTAGCGGACCGGAGTTCCGCTGTGGCGACCCCTAACCGGGAAAAGTTGAAAAGACAAGCAACAACAACCCCCAAAAAACCAGAAAGGAAATGGGAGAAAAAGGCCTTTTCTGTGTACTCATCAGAGTGTCTGCAACATATTAATCAAATCTGGTAAACAAACACGAGAGACACTGTCTGTGAAGCTAGTCTAGGGCTCATAATTTGGAAAACCACTTTCTCTGGCAACTTCTTAGCATCTATGATTTGGTCAAATGCAAGGAAGACAAACTCAACAACTTGAAGCACAATTTTTTGTATATCCTCTTACGTATTTTCAAACACAGACTTAGATATTGGAGAAAAATGCTGGGAATGCTTGTCTGTCTGTCATTCTTTGGAGACTTGTGGAACTTTAGTTTCTTTGGAAGCCTAGAAGTAGGTCATGTGGAAGTAAAGGGTTTGGGCTTTGGAGAAGAAACAAGAGATTTGAAGAAAGCAACTTTCAATCATCAGCAGTTTAAGCTACTTGTTCTTACCCCTCAGAGTACTGGAAGTGAAACACTTACGAGCAGAGCTCCTCTCCCCGATAATAAACACAAGAATCATGTTTATCTCGGAATGGGATGCTGTTCCTACAACCACATTTTTGAATATCATGGTCCTTAATTAATTTAGAAAAGACTGGGAAATACCAAGCCACAAAGAACAAATAGAACAAGGATAACAAAGATTTTTAAATTAAATTAAGAAAGATATCAGAAGGAAAATGGACCAATAAGGCAAAGGAAGGATAAAATGGGAAACAAATCCACTGAATGCCAAAAAGAAGGTTCAAAAGGAACCAGCAGAAGTGACAAAGAAGATGGAACTAAAATAAACATGTTTCCACATATAATACATATACTGATGCCATTTCTGCATACGATTATTGAGTGTGACAACAGAAGTCTGAAACAGAGTGGCACCATAGTGTATTCTCAGATGGGGAGGACCCAAGGTAGCCTAGGAAAGTTTTACATGCTAAGCTGTCTTAAAGCCTGCTAAACGTAGTCTTGCTGTTCCTGAAGATGGGCCTCCTCAAAGAAAATCCAGTGTTCACTGAACTGTGAGAGGACTGACATTTAAAACATTCAGTTTGTCAATCATTCCATTTTGTGGAATACTGTTAAATTTATTAGTGAAGTCAAAATGAGTGACATGTACTGTCAATTGTTCATCACATGCTGCTATTATTTCTTCAAAGAATGCCACAAGTTTTGGAAGATAAGATCTCCAGTAAGAAAACCAGACTTTCATACTTAACAGAAGAAAGTCTACTGTGTCCTTTTGGAGAAGATCTATTGTGACTCTATCCATGATTTTCCACAGAGTATTAGTTAAACTTATGAGTCTAATATGACTGCAAGCTGGGTGCTGTCAACAATTCCCCTAGTGATGTGGACATCCTCCAAGAGGGTCTCATCCAAACAAATGACTGGTGCCAGAAACATGGCCTCAGACTGAATGCCAAAAAATGCATCATCATCCCTTTTGGGGAGAGTGATGTCCCCACAAGTTATCACATTGATAATAAGGTACTATGCATGCAATCAGTTGTGAGGGACTTGGGCACACAAGTTGATAGCAAACTGACTTTTAACCAGCATATTGCCTTCGTTGTGTGGACAACTTTTTACATATCCCACCTCATTAGTAAGGGTATCTCATCCTGGGACAAGATGGTCATAACATCCCTGTATTCTTCCCTTATAAGACACATTATTGAGTACAATGCCCCTTTCAGCATGTACCTCACAAAGCATATGCAGCAGCTGGAGAGACCACAGAGGTTCCTCACCCGGAGAATCCAGGGCCTCAAACATCTACCCTACACAGACAGGCTAAAAGCCCTGTCCTTCTACTCAGTCTCCTACAAACTCCTCAGAGGTGACCTCTGTCTGGCATACAAAGCAATCTTAGACCCCACCCTGATGGGACTGCTACATATCCACAAGTCAAGCTCCATTCAAGTAACCCGCACATGCAACCTCAGCCTGGTTTGTGATATCAATAGGACTTGTTGGCAGGAGAGATTTGTGGAATATACTCCCTGTCCATTTAAAGCATAGTACCTCAATAAACCCTTTTAAGTGCAACCCGGATATCTGGATGGGGAACAGAAAATACACCTCTGGGATTCCACCTGTGTCCCTGCTGAACAGTGGCATAGGGTGCTGACTTGTTGGAACATGGGCTAAATTCTTGGCTAGGCTTGTAAGGGCCTCAGGGCCAATAACCTTGTAACTTCCTATGATCCTATGATCCTATGACCCCCCCTTTCTAAATTGGTGCCATTACATACAGCCTACCACCGCATATCACTAATACCTTGTTTAACACATTTGATAACAGTTTTAACAACATATTCATTTTAATAATCACTAATAAATACAATTATTCTACAATTACTTTCATATATTATGTTGCACATCCCTTACATTTTACAATTATTTCACTTTGCTTCTATAGTCTATGTCAGATACACATCATAAATAATTCCCTAATTCCATTGTTCAGAAGCCTGATCTGTTTTGAAGGCGTTCTGTCAAAACACTACTAAAATGCTATTTATTTATTATTTACTTATTTTTGTTCAAGTATGCAATATTTACAATCTGATTCCTAGTCCTTTATACAGTGGTAACATCTTACAGTGCTATGAACTGTACAATATGTATACACACAATTCTGTATTTATAATCCTTTACATTGCATATTTAAGCATTAATAATGCATGCATTTTGTAAATGTTGTTTAATGTTTTACATAATCACTGTTACCCTTTTGCTATGTTTTGCACATGCAATCTTTGTCAGCTGCATTAATGGCAGTATTGTTATTATTATTATTATTATTATTATTATTATTATTATTATTATTATTATTATTATTATTTTGTATGTCTAAGTGCATTTCCTACTTGTCATTGTCTTTGCCATTGTGACCTGGGTTGTACTGTAAAGAGTTCTTGGACCACTTCACTTACCCAGTTTACAAAGTATAAATAAAAATAAAATAATATGCTTTCACGTGGCATTTAATCTTGGAAGCACCTCTATTGTTTCATTATGAAGAAGAGATAGGTATCTTTTACCAAAAAGAGAGGCCTGAATAAGTCTGAATTTTTGTTATAGTATTATGTCTTACGCAGCTTACTCAAACCAAGGCAACAATTTAACATTCCTGTAAGTTACCGTAACAGGAACATTATCTATTCAGTGAGAGGAGGCAAGAATTTCTGTTTACCGCTCATCATTTTTTTTTACTTTACCATTTTTGATCCCCGTGTTGCCCTGACCTTCTCTGTGCCAGCCCCTTTTGTCTCATCAGACTGAAGATCCAGCTTATCCCCTAGATGGAGGCTACTCCAGTGGAGAATTACACAGGAGTGGACTTAATTATCTCCAGGTCAGTAAACTACAAAGTAGTTCCACTGTGGTGCCATCCTTAGTCTTTCACTGAGGATTTTTGATTAAATCCTGTTTTTTATTATTCACCTTGAGGTCAGACTTTGTGTTCATTTATGAAACATGACTTCTGTATGCTCAGCCCAAAAATAATGCACTGAACAGCCAGGCAGGACTGGCACACTGCCCCGTCAGCAGACTGCTATTGTATTTGTCATCTGACAAGTGTCACACAACAGATAGGCCTTGCAAAAACTCCCTCAGGATGATTGAGACATTCCTGGTGACTGACTCCCATTAAATCCTGCCTAGTTCTCCAACATATGGATCTGCTAGTTAAACCCTGGTGGCTTAGGGAGCAGTCAGCACTTTTTCCTTCTGATTCTCATGATCTTTTATGTCCTGTATGTTCTCTTTAAAGCCCAGTATGACTTAATAAGTTTGACTGGAGGTATATGGATAAAGTCTGTATGCATGAAATCGAGAATATGTGTATGGATAAAGTCTGTATGCATGAAATCAAGAATATGTGTATGGATAAAGTCTGTATGCATGAAATCGAGAATACGTGTACTGATAAAGTCTGTATGCATGAAATCGAGAATACGTGTACGGATAAAGTCTGTATGCATGAAATCGAGAATACATGTACTGATAAAGTCTGTATGCATGAAATCGAGAATACGTGTACTGATAAAGTCTGTATGCATGAAATCGAGAATATATGTACTGATAAAGTCTGTATGCATGAAATCGAGAATACGTGTACGGATAAAGTCTGTATGCATGAAATCGAGAATACATGTACTGATAAAGTCTGTATGCATGAAATCGAGAATATGTGTATGGATAAAGTCTGTATGCATGAAATCGAGAATACGTGTATAGATAAAGTCTGTATGCATGAAATCGAGAATATGTGTATGGATAAAGTCTGTATGCAAGAAATCGAGAATATGTGTATAGATAAAGTCTGTATGCATGAAATTGAGAATATGTGTATGGATAAAGTCTGTATGCATGAAATCGAGAATACGTGTACTGATAAAGTCTGTATGCATGAAATCGAGAATATGTGTATGGATAAAGTCTGTATGCATGAAATCGAGAATACGTGTACTGATAAAGTCTGTATGCATGAAATCGAGAATACGTGTACTGATAAAGTCTGTATGCATGAAACTGAGAATAGATGAGCAGTAAGATTCAATAAACTCAGGGAGAGATAATTGAAAGTGACTATGAATTTATGTTGAACCAATTCCCTGTTGTGAGTGCCATCTTTGGAATACCCAAGATTCACAAAGGATTAAATAATGTGAAATTTAGACCTATAGTGGATGGAAAACGTAGCAAAGTTAGTTTTGTAAGCCAGTTTTTGGATCAGAAACTAAAGAAAGGTTTAGGAGTTACACCACACTTAGTAAAGGATTCATGGCACTTTTTGGAATGTATAAAACACTGGAATATACCAAAAGAATTTTACTTTGTTACTATAGATGTGTGTAACTTATTCAGTGTGATCCCACACGACGAAGGCTTAGAATGGTTAGAGGAACAACTTTATGTTACTGGAGTTTATGAACAAGATGAAGTCAATACATATGTTAGATTAATGGACTTAGTACTAAGAAACAATTTTTTGTATTTTGATGGCCACTATTTTAAGCAATCTTTTGGCGTAGCTATGGGGGCGGCTTGTGCTCCCATCTACGCCAATTATATTATGGCCTATTGGGAAAGAAAATATGTACACACAAGTGAATATAGTCCATTTATCAACATGTATTTGAGATTTTTGGACGACATTTTTATCATTTGGACGGGGGGAAAACTCTTATTGGACAATTTTCTTGAGTATATTAACAACACAGTTTGGTTTCTAAAGTTCACATATCAGGTCAATACTGAAAAGATAGACTATTTGGATGTGAGTTTAACATATAATCAAAAAGAAGGTAAGGTTAGAACAAACATTTTCAGAAAACCTACCTTCTCAAACTCTTACCTACACTACGACAGTTGGCACCCCCCACATCAAAAAAAAGCCATAGTAAAAGGGCAGATGGTTAGGGTGGTGCGTATGGTCAGTGATAATGTGGACTTTGAGAAGGAATTAGACTTTGTGATAAAAATGTTTCTCAACAGAGGTTACCCGCAAAAACTTTGCTTAGATCTGAAAAGGGAAATCACACTTAAAAGAAGCAATAGGATTATAGTTCCAATTATTTCATCCAAAGTAGATCAATTTGGGTATTCTATAAATAATAGAGAATTAAACACTTTTGGAAATGACACTATATTGTACATCTTGAAATACAATACGGATTCTGAGTTTTTAGTTAACATAGTTATGAAGTATTGGGAGATATTTTACAGCAATAAGGTGGAATCGAGGATTTTTTCACATAAGCCCAAGTTCGTATACAAAAAGGACATGTCACTAAAGGACATTTTTGAGAGAAGTAAGATGGATACAATGGTCAATAGTAATAAATGCAAGGGGAATTATAAATGTGGTAGATGTACAACTTGTAAATATATTTGGACATCAGGACACACAGTCTCTATTAATGAATATGACATTTTAATAAATGGACATTTTGATTGTTATAGCCAAAATATAGTATATGTAGCCATGTGTCAAGAATGCAAGGCATTTTATGTAGGGAAAACCTGTAGAAGGTTTAGGGATAGAATAAAAGAACACATTCTTGACATAAAGCACCAAAAACCGACAAATGCCCTAGCAAGACACGTTATGGCTAATGAGGGACATAGTTTTAGATTCTGTGTGATCCAACAGGTCTGTTTTGACCAACAGGGGAGAATTACCCAATACCATCTAGATATGAGCGAGCTTACATGGCAACTTAGACTTGATGCAAATCATGATCCAGGCCTGAATGAATTTCTTTCAATCAAGCCTTGGCTTAAATTAAAAAACCTTCAGAACATATAGTATTTCATGTTATTGCATTGAGCGTAGGGGGCTAGGATGGTCCATTTTTTTATATCAAATCCTATTCCGGACAGGTGCAACTAGTTAGTATTAGTTATACACTACACATATATATAATGTAATATTATTCCATTGTTAAGGACTTATTTATATATTTTTAGTACTTGGAACAAATCATATACACTTCACACACACATTTATAGGGAACCTATAGTACAATATAGGGTATTAATTCACTTAGGGTACAATAGATTTAGTGTGGAATTATGTTGGTATATAACCATTATCCACATTTTTATTTTTTATTTTACATATTTCATTTTATTATAAGTAACAATTTAATATGGTAAATATACATGAAATTACAGGACATTCTTATTTACCTATTTTTACTTCTAAAATTTTCTGTGTTTAGGGGATGTTTATTGCTGCTTTGTCTTTTTAACAGAATCAATTGAGTGTAATTGTTTAATTTACTATGATATAAATAAGCAGTACTACTTCACCAATCTGATGAAGTCATTTCCTTGGGACGAAACCTAGGTCATTGGTGACCTGGTGCTACTACTTTGGAGTGTTCTTTGCTTTGTGCGTTGGAATAAACCTGTTTTTACAACTTTGGCAGCTTGTACTTGTTCTTCCAGTTTTCCATTGAAATGTGTATGAATAAAGTCTGTATGCAAGAAATCAAGAATATGTGTATAGATAAAGTCTGTATGCATGAAATCGAGAATATGTGTATGGATAAAGTCTGTATGCAAGAAATCAAGAATATGTGTATAGATAAAGTCTGTATGCATGAAATCGAGAATATGTGTATGGATAAAGTCTGTATGCATGAAATCGAGAATACGTGTACTGATAAAGTCTGTATGCATGAAATCGAGAATATGTGTATGGATAAATTCTGTATGCATGAAATCGAGAATACGTGTACTGATAAAGTCTGTATGCATGAAATCGAGAATACGTGTACTGATAAAGTCTGTATGCATGAAACTGAGAATAGATGAGCAGTAAGATTCAATAAACTCTGTGTAGGCTTTGCATAATAGCACTTTTAGCATTTCACTGATGGTTTGTTAGCAAAATGTGTCAGTTGCCTGTTGTTTTGGGGGTGGGGGAGCAAAGCTGCATTTCTGTTTTGGCACAAAGAAGATTTTGCTTATTATTACTCTTCTTGTTTTGAACCACGGTGGTGGTGCTGCGGTAGCATTGTTGCCTCACAGTAAGACGCTGTCCGGTTCAATTCTCAGCTAGAGCGTCTTCTGCGTGGAGACATGCGTGAATGGGCGTACCTTCGTTGAAGGTTTTGCATCAGGCCTGGCAAGCGGGTACATAAAAATCAACTGCCAGTCATTAGCGAACTGAAGTTCCGCTGTGGCGACCCCTAACCAGGAAAAGCCGAAAGACACAAACAAACATTACTCTTCTTGTTTTGGATTCAGATTTGCTTTGTGTATGATCATGATATGTAACAATCACACAATTCCTTTTTTATATTTGAATATCTTGACTGTTTTAAGTTTCTCCAGTGAGTAATTGTGAACAGCAAGAGGTTCTCCCGTTCGATTCTCAGCTGGAGTGCAGGGAGTGCCTTCTGTGTGAAGTTGGCATGTCCTCCCCGTGGTTGGGTGGGCGTTCGAAAGACATGCGTAAATGGGCGTGCCTTCGTTGAAGGTTGAACATTGTGCTGGCACCTCGGCGCTCGTCAAAATCTACTGCCAATCATTAGCGGACTGGAGTTCTGCTGTGGCAGCCCCTAACCAGGAAAATCCTAAAGACAACAACAACAACAACCTTTAATATGTTATATCAAAGTAGGACTTTTATTTATGTGATACTTATGCGTAGTATCTTTCCTTTGCATTTTATGTCACCTAGGACTATGGCACCCAGGCATCCCAATCACCGAACCCCCCCCCTTCAGTGACCCTGAAAATGAAGTCATTATGAAAGCATTTAGGCATCATGGTGCCTATCTGCTTGAGAAGGGATGTGGGGATATGTCTGTCAGAATGCAAATTTGTTAGTAGATAGTTGCTGATGTGAATGCAGTAGGTGGCCAGAACAGGACATATGATCAGGTGTAACACAGGGCGCCCACTGATGTGATTTAATTGGCCAGAGGAGAGCAGCTGTAGTGGCCCATCCATTCATGGGCCACTGCAGTGGCCCATGAATAGATAGGTACCTTGGGAGGCCTGCTACAAAGCCACCAGTGACACCAAATGAAGAGTTCCTGTCCACTATCAGGGAACCAGACAGCTCAGTGGACAGTGCACAACAGCATGTCATTGATGATGGTGCTGCTGTTTCAGGGAGGACAAGTATGTCCCAGGAGGAGCTTCCAGGTAGGCTTACCTATCTCAGTTGTTAGATACTTCTTGTATAGTAAAATACTGACAGCAATACTTAAGTTCTGTTTAATATTAAACTTGTTTGAGGGAGAAATAGTTGTAGTTTGATACAGTTAACAATGCATTCTGGTTGACTGTACATGGGCTTGTGGTGGACATGACATCCAAGTTCTTGTTAAAAGTATCGTTAATGTACATACGGAGGGCAAAATGTTTTAACTTCCTGTGTTACTGTTCATTCTCATGATATTGTCCTTACCTTTTGCTTAACTTCTTCCAGGACCATCCAGCATAGGGAGGATACAATTATCTGCACATGGTAAGCCAAACATTTTTATGACAGTACTGATGAGCAGTTCAAATAAATATTTTATCTGTGATGTGGACGTCAGGGCTGTTATGTGTATTGCTGCACTGTCTGTAATAGTGTCACTATTGTTCGTTTGTCAGCATATATATTGGATTATAGTAGTGTAGGTATTATTCTTTTTCCTGTGTTTGTTGCTTGTTGTTACAGATGATCCTGATGGTGGAAGTGTGGGACTCCTACCACCTGATGTCAGAGTATCAACAGACTCTGATGATGATGGTGGCCAAACAGAGGCACAGTCAGGTGGTGCAGAGGTTGAATCTGACACTGAAGTTGACATTCAGCTATCCCCTGTAATTTCATTGGACATAGCCAGTAGGCCTACACCAACCCATTCCAGTGAGCCATCAGATATTGGACAGGTGGAGTGTGAGACACTCAATCAGGACTGTGTGGTTACTGCAATTTCAGTGCCTGTTGACTCTGGCTATAGTCAAAGTGTGGGTGAGGTGCCATGTAGGAGGGTTGTTAAGGGTGCTCAGAGGAAGCTTGCTGTCCATCATCCACTAGATCCAGGTATGTGTTCCCGTGCCGCTCAACATATGTTTAGGGCCATTGTGGAGGTACAAGCACATTCCAATAGGTCCTCCATGGAACTGCTTAGGGGTGTGTAGATGTGGCACAGGCTGGCATGCTTGACTGCCTCCACCATGGTGCTGATTCAATGGATCGGGTGAATAACACACTGGAATGGGAGATGTCTGTGATGGAACATCTGCTGGGAGGAAGACAGCATCCACGTGGGTGTAGGTCAGCCACATCATCTGATGTTAGCCGATGTAGCCATGCCCAGTCACGCTTCTATAGTGGCAGTTATCATGGTTGGATGTGACAATGATGAACTGCCACCTCTGCCATGCACTGGTCACACCTGTCCGACATACCAAGATGTAGAGCTAGCACAGAGCTTGGCTGTGTTCCTGCAGACACTCACACACCAGTTTTTCCTGCAGACACTCACATACCAGTTTCACCTGGAGGGCCCTTACAGACAGACACACAACAGTTACATGGTTCAGCCATGAAGCTTAAAGATCATTCCGTCTCACTGGCCGTTTGTTACTTTATCCGAATGTCTGCCTGCTTCTGTTTCTTACACACATGCACTCACTTTCCTTTTATGTTAGCCTAGGCTTTCTGCCCCCTACCCCCCACAACACCCTTTGCAAGTGCTGATAACTGTGCCATGTCCTTGTTTTCTAACTTTTGGATTCAGGGATGCAGAATATTTGTGTGTGATGCTCAGGGTACATAGGTGACTTAGTGCTTAGTATATCTGCATTTGTGATGTTTTGCTAATTGTACTTTTGACATATTTTAGAAAGTTGAAATTTCAGAGCACCACCATGGCAGCAAAGTTGTGCAAAATCCAATAAAGCGACCAAATAGAGACAAAAATAAGTGTTTATTGAAGACCGAACACTTAACAACAAACTATGTTGAAAACAGAAATGATATGCACTTTCGGCTATTCAGCCTTTATCAGATCGTAAATCTAATAAATAAAACACCTCTTTAAAAAGAAGTAGTCATCCAATCAAGTTGGTAATAAAAAATAAAAGACCAATGGTTACGTTTAAAAACATTAATTTCTTATAGGGTCATAAGTAGAATTAGTAACCAATCAAATGAGCAGGCTGAATTCCATTCAATGCGAATAAAATTATAAGACAGTATAATGGTGTTCGGTTAACATAAATCATCAATATGTCTTATCCAGCTATAAAACCAGCTAGTGTTCGGCGTTAGCCAGTTAACAATATGTGTAAAACCTATAACTGATTATGAGCACATAAAAGCATTGCTTATATCTCCAACTAAGAAAAATCACAAACTATGAATAGGCGCTGTGTACTAAATCGCCTATACAAAAAACATAGAGTCTCCTGCGCTTAATAATCAGCCAATGGTATTGAGGCTTTTGGCTGAACCACCAATAAAAAGTAGACTCAACTCTTCAGATTGAGGACGCCTTCGGCAATCAATTGACACCCCATTACTCAGCCAGAAGTAATAACAAATATAAAAAACTCCTTGCAAACATCATTCATAAAGGACGATATTAATTCTTGAATTAGTTACATTATGTCGCCAATAAAAACAATCTTTATTAGTCAACCTATGCAACCAATATAAGGAGTTTAAACCAAGTCTTAATAGAAGGCCTATCAGAGAACGGCTAACGACACCTAATTTGCATACCAGTTCTCAGGCAAAGGAGATGAAAATATAACAATTAAAAAGGGGGCACAGATGATCTTAAGCGATACAACAATGCCAGCCTCCCCAAGCCACACAATACCATAACTATCCAAAAAAATCTCACCTTAACACTTAAAACTGGCCGTCATCATCA